>NC_056729.1:1162377789-1162432789 GCF_019279795.1 Protopterus annectens | reverse complement strand
TTGGATGTGGTGACAGTTAAGAGTTGGAGGGGACAGTTAAGGATGGTACATTCTAAGGAGGGTGTTGGATGTGGGGACAGTTACACAAACAGTTAAAGATGGTGCAGTCTAAGGAGGGTGTTGGATGTGGGGACAGTTAAGAGTTGGAGGGGACAGTTAAAGATGGTGCAGTCTAAGGAGAGTGTTGGATGTGGGGACAGTTACACAAACAGTTAAAGATGGTGCAGTCTAAGGAGGGTGTTGGATGCGGTGACAGTTAAGAGTTGGAGGGGACAGTTAAAGATGGTACATTCTAAGGAGGGTGTTGGATGTGGGGACAGTTACACAAACAGTTAAAGATGGTGCAGTCTAAGGAGGGTATTGAATGTGGTGACAGTTAAAGATTGCAATGGATGGTGCAAAAGATATCAAGAACAGCTGATACCGTGGTTATAGGTGCTAACTATGTACCTGAATGCTATCTGCACAGCTCAAGATGGCACAGGATCATTCCATTCAGTTACTTAACCGGATTTTCATTTTATTTGATGCGTTTTACTGCTAAGTGTTAGTGAATTGTGGTTTGTGTTAAAAACTCTGACATGTCTGTTTAATTTCTTGAAAAAGGAAAGCCTGATTTATCAAGGAAAATTCTATCCATGATCCAACCAGAAATTTTCTGAGAGACCTGCTGGCTGTAAAAAAATGTGGTAGGTGCTGGCCTGTTACTAAGAACTGTTTGTCAGCATGTACTGTCTGAGACTTGGAACTGATTAGAAGTTTAGCCATATTTATTTATTTATTTAACATTTGTTGACTGGGAAAGTCTGACTAGGTTCCACAGAGCCTGTTTTCAGCGGAGGCCCGGGGAGAAATGCTCCAGATGCATGTCTTTGGAATATGATGGTTATATCGTAATACCATATGATGGTAGAGTTTGGGAAACATGGTCAGACTGAGGTAATAACAGACAGGTCTTTCATCCCAAACATAGGGTTTGGGCTAGCCCTATTGCAAGAGGGTAATCCCCCTGTGGAGGCTAAAGGAAACCCAGCATAGTGGCTCATTCCCAACGCTGTGTTCACACCATGATCATTGAGACTTTCTGCTCTCCTTACATATATGTAGCCACTGAACGTGGACTTAAAAAGATCTCCACAAATGCAGTATATGATGGCTGCCACTTCTTGATGCTTATACTTTTACCTGTTTTGTGGCAGCATCCTACACCTGCATTGTAAGTTCAGTTTTTACTGGAGAGGGAATGACTATCTAGTGATATGTGAGAAGTGGGGCAATGTGTAATATCTGGAAAGGGGAAATGGACAGCAGACATCTAAAGACCAAGACCTGAAGTCCAGTGAAGCAGACAAAAAAACAGATATTTTAAAAAAGAAGTAACTTGTAGCAACTAATTGTTTTGTAGCCTGAATAAAAAACGAATGATAGAAAGCTTGAGCTATAGAAATACTGGAGAAAAAGATGTACAAGTGTATTGATATGTATGTGTTTTACTACTGAAGTTTTATTTACAAGAATACTTCCATGACACAAGCTAGATTACCACAAAATCTTCTAAGTTCATTTTCAAAAGTAGCATAATATAGATACCCTTTTGAAAGGGACTATGCAAGTTACTGTTTGTCCAAAAAAGACCACATCTGCTTTTCCCAGCACACATTTTTCTTTTCTTATCAAATATGGATTTAACTTCTTTGGATTCCACAGCTAAGCCTCTTACTCTGTTTGGTGTTAATTCCAGACATTAATCGCTGAAATAAAAATTACAAGAAATAAGTAAAAGGTTGCTAGGTCACTTCTGTTGTGCTGCTCATTAAGGTCCTCTTTGACCGTTTGAGTTACTGTAGTATACTGCAGACCTTTTCTCTATCTGTTCAGTCTTAGATGCCTTTCTTCTCATTTTCAGTTTGGTAAAGTTATCTGCTGCTTTGCTTCACAGATACTGAATACATCCTAGTAGTTCACCTAACATTTTGGATGTTGATTTGGCTGCCTTGTTTACCTGCTCTTGCACAGTGATTTTCTGGTTTGTATGAATCTTAACCATCTGATCTTGATCATGTTTTTAAAAATCAGGGTTCGTGACCTATGCCCTTACATGTGTACCAGATACAGATAACCCTGGACTTTGCTCAGACACTGCAGACACCTTCTAAAAGAATGCTACAGCTTAATCACTTTACTGCCCATAGTTGTGAATATCCCCCTTGTTCTTGTACACTTGCACCACAATGCTTATTCAACTGGAATATGTCTGCCTCTTCGTACTGCAAGGTCTACTCTTAGAAGTCATTTCTAACTTTGTGCACCAAACAACTTGATCATATTGCTGTGACCTCATCTGAGCCTGACAGTTTCCCTGACTTCATTTTCCTTAGTGCACATTAAACACCTTCTAGGGATGGTTATGTTTTCTCTTTTTTTCATAGGCTGTACATACAGAAGTACAGCTTCTGTTTTTTTTTTCATTCAGAAGTTTTGGAACATCTTCTTCCATCTGAACCTGATGCCTTCTGGATGGTGTGCAGATTATTGCTGGCATGTCTTAATGGCTGGCTTGTTTTGACACTGTTTTTCAACCTGATCGATAGTCTTTGTGCCACCTGCTATGTCCCTTTCCAGAACCTGGGGTAAACGTTCTCTGATTCTATGTGCCATTATGACTGCTCTCTTAGCCCCTTTGTTAGTCAACCAGTATTACTCCTTAACCTGTCCTGCATTTTCTATGCTCCATTTTTTCTGTACTCATTTTTTCTTTTGATATCTTCCTTGTCTTCTGCATTCCACTAACACCTCTCTTTTTGTACCTTATGTTCACCCCAAGCTCAACCACAGAGCTTTTCTTTCATCTTCACTTGTGCAGCTGCCACTGTGTTTCTTCTGTTTCTATTTTGTCTCCTTCCTGAGGTGCTTGGGCCATGAGTGTTTTCACAAACTACTGTTTCTTTCTTTTCTTCAGTTAACTTCCATGCCCTCAATGTCTAGTCCATGTTGATCTTAGACTCTTCTCTGAACAGTACTTGCATTTGATCATCTGACTGTGGTCACCACTGTTTATGCTGGCGACAACTGTTTCATGAGAGATTACCTTGCAATCTTTGATTTAAACTCAGTGACCGCTTCTTACTAGAAATAAGTCTACCTGAGTTTCTAAAGTTGTTTTTAGTGAAATTTGAAGTGTGGACTCAAGCATGCCACTTGTAATGAACTGAGTAGTGATGCAAGTTTACTGTAGTTTCACTGCCCTCCCCTCAAAATTGTAAAGTTCCTAATTTAATTTTCTGTACCACTATACACATACTAATTAAACAGAACAACCAAAAATGGAATGTGGTTATATTTATATATGTTGTTGGTGTATCTTTCGGCTTTTCCCGGTTAGGGGTCACCACAGCGGAACTCCGGTCCACTAATGATTGGCAGTAGATTTTTATGTGCTGAGTTGCCAGCCCTGATGCACGACTTTCAACGAAGGTACGCTCATTCATGCATGTCTCCACACAGAAGACGCTTTAGCTAAGAATCGAACAGGACAATGTCTTACTGTGAGGCGACAACGCTACCACAGCACCACCACCGCAGTTCTATTTATATATGTAATTTTGAATTAATTTCTTTAGCAGCAGCAACAGCAGTGAAATTCCCATACAGAGAAGTGATTATGTACAAGACAGCATAGTGTAAGAGTTTAAAATAAACAATAAAACAAGAGAAGCTATGGGAAATGCCCATGTGGAACTGCTCATTGGCACACAAGAATGGTTTTCATCCTGCTTCAATTTAAAAATGACAACCAAGAGCATGCCAGACTTGTACAAGCCATCACAGAGTACCCTCCATTTCCAGAGCAGCACAGACTGATTGAAAGTGTTGTTAATAATTATCACATAAACTGTCTTCACAAGCTTCATCAGAATCAGTGCCAATACTATGGTAATTAAGAGAAACATTGCCTGAGGTTATGAACTGTAATACATATCAAATATTTGATTGAGAAATGCAGCCTGTATATATTAGAAGTGAAAATATTAAAGAGAAGAATGACATTTACCTTAGTAAAGTACTGGTTCTAATGGAGTTGGGGGATGCCAGGAGCTAGGTGAGAGGATTTTTCTAGTGGTTTATTCATTCTGTGATTACCTGCATTATCCATTACAGGGAAATGGGAGAACCAGAGCCCATATCTGAGTGCTCATCAAATGTGGTGTAAAGAAACTAATGCCAGATAGTAAGTAAACAGTGATGAGTTGGCTAATTCCATGTATACAATGGAATGCATGAGACAATCATTGGAGACAGCACGGTTGCTATAGCTTTATCAGTTATGAGGCAGCGACCAGAGAATGGAACTGCCTGCAGCACTAAAGAAATCCTGTATGCCATGACAAGCAATAATCTAGGTAAAGGAAGACACACACACACACACACACACACACACACACACACACACACACACACACACACACACACACACACACACACACACACACACACACACACACACACACACACACACACACACACACACACAAAATCACTTGAATCTGTTGCTTAAGGCTGCTTCTGAAATAATCATTTATATGTTATATTGGAAAAAATATTAAAATATTACCAATGTGCTGACAGGTTTAGTTGTTTGTGTAATAAGCTTTCCAGGATATTATGATGGGAGGAAGCACCACTGTTTGTAGCAGAATAATGGCTGCCAGATGTTCATGTAAATTGGTTCCTGTAACATTAATCGTAGCTCTGTCCAAGTATTCATGTGTAGTAGGTTAAAGATTGCAATGGTTATTCTTGGCTCTGAAGTTAGTGATTTCATACTGGTGTTTGGGACAGAAGTAGTTCTTTGTGTATGTCTGATGACTGTGGTGTAACATTATTTCTAGATTATATTATTGGAACTCAGAGATGCAGAACTGCATTCAAACACACAGATGCCAAGTTGGTAGTGTCATATTTCCTGTAACAGTACTATGACTCAGAGTAACATATGGGGGAGAGGTTTGCTAGCAAAGTGATTCAAAAGGCAGGAAAATAATGGCATTGCTGCTGAATTCCATAAAAAGCAATTTGTCGGTAGTGGGCATGGCTTAAACTCAGAACTAGAGAACATCTTGTTCCAGGCTTTATGACATCAGCTGCACAGAAAAGAGTCTATTTTTCTTTACTCCTGTTTATGGTATCCATTGGATGCTTTGTAACAAAGTGATTTAGAGAACTTGTTGTATATCTTAGGGTTGTGAAATTTTAGTATTTGATTTGGATGTTCAGAATCAGTTGTAAAACCTACATTGATCAAATACTAGCCTTTTAAGAAAATTATTATGTGAAAAAGACAGCTAACTGTGTGACTGACTTCAACAGCGACAATCATCTAGAGCCAAGGTTTACACCACCAGGTGGCTAGCCCTGCTGCAATAGTTCTTGAGTTAACTGCAGGTAAACTGAAAAATTGCACAGGAATTTAGACAGAAAATAAGTTAATCCCAATAAAAGCTATTACTTTTGGAAATGCCCAGTACCAATATATAAACCCACACAGTGGTAAATATCAGTAACAATAAAATGTGTACATAATATTACCTTCATCCCATGTATCATAAATCAAAACAGTTTTACCCAGACACATAATAACCGACTTATGGAAATTGTTGCCCAGAAGACATTCACAATGAGGGAGTTGACCGAGTGAAGGCTGACATTAGATAAACATTTTTTTAGGATCATAAACAAATTGTTGTGGTCTGTTTAATGCAGGGGATTATTAAGTCATTTTCCAACACAATTACAGTAAGGGTATGGCAATAAGAATTCTCTTGTATAAGGTTAATAATGTCCCCTGATACTATTTACTTATGTGGAAATGACTGCAACTGTACCCAAGGGATTACACAATGAAATATGATCTTAAAATGTTATAAAATGATTCTGCTGTAACATTTGAAAGGAGATGTGGCTTCAGATTTAGAAAGTTCCACAAGTGTTTAAGGGCATGTTAAAATAAGCTAGAAAGAGAAACTGTTTAACCCAATACAAACCACTCTTCCCAAACTATTGTAGCCATTTATGCCAGCTTGGTTAGAACGGTACCACCATAACTATGCAAAGATTAAGAGACCTTTCTTTAACCTCAACTTCCATTTTCACATTTTCTGCTTCAAGGGTGTTTTCATTTGCTCTGAAGTTAAGAAAAAAATACAGCCATCAAAGTGAAAATGACAGATGATTTGTAACACCTTTATTGTAAATGGAATATCTGCAGATTCAGTTTTCTTTTTAAATGTACATTTCTCACTATAATATCTGTTTCCTTATGATCGAATTATATATTCAGCATTGTTAACAGATACAGCTGAGTGAATATTTTGACAGTGGATGCATACTACTTGTCCTAACTAGTGTGTCTGTTTTCCATTGCTAGTCCTCTAATTACCCTAATGATTGATAACTAGTAGATTCTACTTGAAGACCCCGTTTTCCTCACACCCCATTAGCCACAGTCATCTTGTTTTGTTAAAGTGAAATGATGTGAGATAATTTGGATGTTAGCTTGCCTTCTTGTTTTTTCTGTTACCAAGCACATATCTGGAATCTTGACGCATGTGAAAACTAAGAGAAATTATTTTTATAATGGGAAGACAGTGTTGCCACAGGACACATGCCAAATCCATGCTTGTTTTTAGGTTCTTCCTTGGGGCATGAGGAAGTTGTGACCAAAGGTCACTCAATGTATACAGCATTCTTCCTTTTCTCAGTAATATGTCAGGAGCAACACTGAGAAATGGTTTCCTAACTTTCTTATTGTAAAACTCTTTATGATGTATGATGTCTAACTGTCAGTGCCGTTTGTTTTTCTTTACTTGTAATTATTCAAAATATGAATAGCTTATTACTGTCTAATTTTAAAAGGTATAAGTAATTTTCACTGAAGACCTAAATGTTGTGTATTTCTATTGTGTGGGTTTGTTAAAACTCTGTTGGGAATGAGGTTCTTCCGTCTAATACTGAGTATGCAGGTGCTGTCCATACACAATCCCTTTTTTCCCATTTTTACACATGGGGTCAGGTGTCAATTCAACAGTAACAGTCACTTAGAGCCAAGATTTACACCACCAGATGGCTCGCCCTGCTGTGATAGTTCTTTCACATCACACACTTGCATGTACACTCACACTTGTGGCCAGTTTAGAGTGTCCAATCCATCTACTGCATGTCTTTGGAATGTGAGAGGAAACCGGAACACACAGAAGAAACCATATGAACACAGGGAGGACATGCAGACGCCACACAGAAGGCACCCCAGCTGGGAACCAAACCGGGAACCTCCACTGAGCCACTGAGTATGCAGATTATACTCTAGAAATGCCAAACACTAAACTTGTTATGCATATTTCTGATCTCTGAAAGGTGCATAAGGAACTTTGTTATGCACTTTTATGATTGGATCTTGCACTTCGAAAGCTGTAATACACTTTGTGCTGCAGAAGACACAATACACAAACACAAAGGTGTGTCAGAATGAAGTGTCTAACAGACTTTAAAGCTGCTGGTTGACTATATAATTTGCTTCTAGTTTCTGTGTAGCTTTTCTATGTGTGTTACAAGTTTCAAAGCTGTAACAACACCTTTTCACTTTTTTTCTGAAGCTAGTAGCACATCAGAGAAGCTAAGACTTCACACACTACAAAGAATTATGCTCCAGTTTCTCCAGTCATAACTAACATTGACTCAACTGAATAGTAAAATGTCAACAAGATGTAAAAGTTAATCACAGAGCCAGCCAATAATGTAAATCATGGGACTTTCAGTTCTGAACAGTTAGTTCTAGCTCAAAACTATGTACCAAAGAGCTAAGTGGGTACAAACAATGACGTTAGTAAATACTTTTCCTGTTTCATATACTGTATAGGTTGAAAATTATGTTATTTGGCATAGATATGGGAGCCAGTTACAGTTGTGATCTCTAGTTTTTCTGATCACCACCACAGGGAACAGTCATACAGCAACAGTGAATGAGGATAGAGTGTGAAAGTGGTTTTCCGCATTGGATGTAGTGTTGTTGTTATAGCTATAGCTCTGCTTAGGACTTCCCTTGGACAACATCCCGGTGTTTGTAAGGGGGGGTGGTAGTGGTGTCTGTCTATCTGTGTGTCTGCATGGTAAGTTAGAGGTTCCCCTAAACAGTAAGATTCAAGAGCTTGATTAGTATAATGACAGGACTTTTACATGCATGTTAGATCTGAAATTATAGCATCTTGGGGAACTCCATATACTCTAAGATTCAGAAATCTCAGAGGTTATAGGGTACCACCACCATAGTGGGGGTACAGAGGGTGAAGATTCCTGCAAAAATGGTTTTCACTGTCAGACTTAGACATCAAAGTTTTGTTATTGTGCTTTTTTGTAGCAATAATCTAGTTTATCGATCTTTTCACCATCACAAAACAAGACACATTATCCTATTTTCTAGAATCCAACCTACTTAATAAAATAAAATCACTTAATAATGTTGTTGCATTGGATATTGTTACTCTTACATTATTTTAGAATGTGATTTTGAACCTTTTATAAATCAGGTACAAGGATACCATTCACTTTCATAAATTAAACCTATCCATACAATCTTCTTACAAAAATAATTGTATTTAAACTAGAAAATAAAATCACTAATACATTATCAATATTATACCTCTATCTAATGATTGTTTGTAATTAACTGGATTCATCCTACAGAAAAAAGTCATTCTAATATCTCGCAGTTATCTTTACCAAAATTTCTTCAATTTCCCATTTCTAGTCATATTAATACTAGTTATCAAATAGCACTGTATACCACATCTGAATACCTTAGCTTTGAGCCATGCTCCACTTTAGTTTTATTTGGCACAGGTTCAGATAAATTGTTAAATTCAGAACTTCCTTCCAACCATCTTGGAACACCCTCTGTAAGCATACAGGCAACGCACATCCAACCTGCTGGCATAAGGCAACATAAATACTGAAAACACCAATCTTGTCTTCTCCTGCATTTATTACTGCTTGTTAGTAGCCTGATTAAAATGTAACAGTTATTCTAAGCCTCTTAATTTTAGTTTAAGCACCTGGGCTTCAGGCTAGTTGTTTTACATTAAGAAGGCTTGTAGTCTATACTCTTGTGGCAGGATATTTAGCTCACATCCTTCTATGTTGGGAATTGCTGGTTGGAGGCTTATTATGTCTGTTATTCTAATAGTGTCTTAGTTCTGGTTTAAACACTTGGGCTCCAAACCAGTTATTTTACATTAGGACGGTTTGTGGTCTACACTAGGAGAGGGTAACCTCCACCCTTCTGAGCTGGGACCTGCTGGTGAATGCTTATTGTGCCTGCTATTCTAAGTGGCTTTGTGTTGGTTTAAGCACTTGGGTTCCATACCAGTTATTTTACATTAGGAAGGTTTGTGGTCTACACTCTTGTGGGAAGAGAGGGTAGTCTTCACCCTTCTGAGCAGGGAATTGCTGGTGAAGGCTTATTGTGCCTGTTATTCTAAATGACTTTCTTTTGGTCTGTGGTCTGCACTCTACTTTTTTATCTACTAGAGCATCTAGTTTGATCAAGCTGAGAGCTGTTCATCAAGTTGCTTGTCTTATTTGACTTGTTCAGTATTTACATTGTCCTCACTAATCCCTAGTAAATCAGTAGACATGGATATGCACTTCCCAACTCTCTCTGTGGCCAGTCTGGTTGAGATGGGTATTCTGATGCATTGTAGCAATTGCCTCATGTATGCTGACAACCCACTTATTCTTAATAAAACAGATAGCGTATGCGAGTGATATAAATATACTTTAACACTGGAGGCAAAACTCTGTCATACAACCAGAACTAATCCTATAGAGGTTGTCAGTGACACTTGCACTATGCCTGCTGCACAATGTAAAGACCCTACACATAAAACTACTTATGCTGAGGCACTTACAGATCTTTTTCTTCTTCTTTCGGCTTTTACCTTCCTAAAACACTAAGACCTCTTGCACAGTACAGTCAAAGAAAGGGTCCTCAGCCATCACATAAACACTCCATTAAAACAACACCCACAGCTACACATAGTAACACTGTATACAGTGCCTTCACTACTAAGCCCTTAAGGCAAATCAGCACACAGACACATTTCCTGGTCACTGGTGATTCTGTAGTGAGGCACACCAATGTCCCCCCTCACCAGAATGAGTAAGGAGAGAGTCACAGTTAGCTGCCTTTCCAGGACTAGGATCCATCAATTCACACAGGCACTCAGGTCATTGAACCACAGGTACCAGTATAACTCTGTCATAGTCCATGTGGGTGTTAATGAACCTCCCTTGACTATATGAACCAAGACATGATTGCGCTTGCTGATTATGTATCTCAGGCAGGTATGACCCTAGCACTGAGCAGCATACTAACTTCTCCAAGGATGATGCCATGTTACCAACGGAAAATTATTGATTTTAACAATTGACTTAGCTTCTGGTGCCAGTTCGGGGGGAGGAGTACAGTATTTGACAGCTTGAGAGGACATGGTTGACAGATGATGCTGCTTTACCAGAGATGGCCTGCACTTATCCCTTCTAGGCTCTCGGATATTGGCAAAGACCTTTTCAACCCCCATAATGCCTTTTGCAGGCAATACCAAACTGATAAACCTACTGACTTAAAAATTAACCTATGAAGGAACATCTGAAGGTGGTACTGCTCAATTCTAGAAGTCTTAACAAGAAACTCCACTCCCTGCAAGCCTTCCTCTCCCTGGAGAGTGTAGACATCTGTGCAGTAACAGAAACATGGTTTAAAGTCACTGAGAATGCCCCTGCAATGCAAGGTTATAATGCTTTTCACACCTTTAGACCAGCTATTGCACAGGAGTGTCACTCTATATTAAGACTGATCTCACATCCAGACTAGTTAAAGTGTATGACCCACTGGAACTCATACATGTGCAACTCACCATAAACAGGGTTCTGTACCATATCCTTACAACATATAGGTCCCTATCCATGTCCCAGAAAATATATGCTACCTATCTCAAAGTACAAGAGTCCCTCACCATTCATCCTAATTCGATATTCATGAGGGATCTCAAGTACCCCTCTGTAGAGTGGGAATCCTACACTACATCTAATGCAGAAGCCCAGTGATTCTTAAACTTTGTTAATACCAACATTCTGAAACAGTTGGTCCATTATTCTACCAGGGTTATAGACATCCTTGACCTTGTACTCACAAACATGGGGGGGCAATATTCCTCACCCACTGTAATATCTTCACTCCTCAGATGTGACCATAAGGCAGTATTGCTTGAAATCAAAGTTAAATCCAGGGATCCAGCAAAACCAAAAACCTTTGGGAACTATTCCAAGGCTAACCTCTTTCCACTAAGCAACACCTTGGCTATATTCCAAACACCCCCAAGCTCAGCAAACACCATAGAATGCATTGAGCTATTTACAAAATGTCTGTACATCCATAATGATGGCCGTATAGACTGAGCTGTGCCCACTCTTATTATGAATAAAACAAACTCAAAGGACAAGCCACCCTGGTAGAATCACACTATCAATCGGTTATACAAAAAAAGAAAAAATCTTGGCCAAGCTAAGAGGGTTAATTATTATTTCAAAGAAAAATTTTGAAGACAAAATAGCTTCTCAGACAAAGGACAACCACAGAGCTTTCTACAGCTATGTCTGTAACCTCAGAGGAAATACACAACAATGTACAGAACTTATTGTAAATGGCATCACCCACACTGAAACAGAGACAATTGCCAGCCTTTTGGCTGACAGGTTCAGCTCAAATTTCTCCCCACACCCCCATAGTCCAAAGGAAATACCACATAACCCCCCAACTGTTACTAGACAACTGGTCATTAATGCACTTTCCACGGCAAAAAATACTGTATCGATGGTCCCTAATAACATCCCAGGATGTTTAAAAAATAGCATAAAACATAACCTTTCTGGTCCACTTGAATCACTTTTCAACTGGAGCCTTCAGTTAGTTTTGTGCCCATGGAATGGAAGATGGCTACAGCCATTCCCTGCACAAAGGAGGTCCAACCACTGGTGCAGGTAAATACAGGCCCATAAGTCTTACCAGTCTCATATGTAAGGCCATGGAAAGAGTCATCATGGACATCATAAATGAGGAAATAGTTAACCTGCAAATGCTAGACCCATCACATTTCAGCTTTATTAAAGGAAGGTCATGCCTACTAAATCTGGTGGATTTTTTTGTGAGGTCACCAAAGTACTGGATTAAGGTAAGACTGTGTACACAGCTTACCTCGATCTGGCCAAGGCTTTTGATACAATACTCCACTCAGTCATTATAGCCAATTTCACTAATATAGGTGTAAAGCCTTTTATCACCCACTGGATAGTCAGCTGGCTCACTGATAGGACCCAAGAGGTCAAAATAGGTGAGGCCACCTCCACCAGGTATTGTGCCTGCTCCTTTTTGGAATTTGTTTGTTTGAAATGAAAGAATATCGTAAACCAGGGGTCATGAGTTGGTTGGGAGGGTGGCCTAATGGTTAAGGTGTTTGCCTTGCAAACACAAGGTGCAGGGTTTGAGTCTCACAAGGGATAATTGGCTAGGCTTAAAATGGCTTGCAAGGGCAGTTAGCTTAGTACTAATCTATGAACCTATGAAATGGAAGCAAATGCTGAAGGTTTGTGGCTGACTAAGTTTGCAGATGATAGTAGATTTACCTTCAACCGTGTGGCTACAATAGTGAAGAAAACCTTTATGTTGCACATCTTATAAGTAAGGGCATGGTATCTAGGTCCAAAGAGGTCATTATCCTACTATACTCCACTCGTATCATACCAATCATAGAGTACAATGCTCCCTTTGGTATGTACCTGACCAGGGATGTGCAACAACTAGAGCAACCTGAAAGATTCCTTACAAAATTAATACAAGTCATATCAAACCTGCCTTATGCAGAGTGGATTAAAGCCCTTTCCCTCTACTCAGTCTCCTATATAGCTGAGGGGTCATCTATGCCTGGCTTACAAGGCATCTGGAAACCCAACACTTACAAATCTCCTACATATTTGCAAGTCAAAGAGTACCAGAAGTACAACTAGAGCAACCTGAAAGATTCCTTACAAAATTAATACAAGCCATAACAAACCTGCCTTATGCAGAGTGGATTAAAGCCCTTTCCCTCTACTCAGTCTCCTAGATTAGTACTAAGAGTAATGCTACTCAACGCCAGAAGTCTAAACCTCAAGATGCACGCACTCGAAACTCTCCTTAGCATGGAGAACATTGATATCTGTGCAGTAACAGAAACCTGGTTCAAGGCTCCCGAGAGCACCCCAGCACTACCAGGTTATACCTCATACCATGCTTTTCAGCCCAAAACTTGGACTGAACCACAAATATCAATATAAGCCAAAGATACCCACACTTCCAGATTGGTGGCACAGCACGAAGCATCAGAGACTATCCATGTGCAACTAACTGTGGGTAAAACTGCCTTCCAGTTTATAGCCTGCTACAGACCACCCTCCCAAACACAGGAACCCCACTCGGCCTTCCTGAGAATACTGGAAAATATGAAGGTCTCTCCTAACACCATTATATTGGGTGACTTCAACTACCCAAACATAGACTGGGAGCATTACTCTAGCTCCAACACCCTAGCCCAAAGGTTCCTAGAATTTATAAACTCAAATGCTATGGAACAACACCACTCCCACAAGAGGAAACATACTGGACCTGATCATCACCAACATGGGGACACTATGCTCCAGACCAGAAGTGTATCCTTCACTGGTAAGATCAGACCATAAACTAATCTCACTGGATTTTCACATCCCGACCCCACCCCCTGCCCAGAAAACCACAGTGAAAAACTTCTCTAAAGCAATTTCCAAAACCGAGGCAAAATCCTTCAAAGCCCGGGCCTGTGGAAAATAGAATCCTTTATAAACGCATTCTATGAACACCTTCAGGAATGCATGGATCATGCAATCCCAAATAAAACCAAGACCCAATCCTCCAAAGGCAGACGTCCTGTCTGGTGGACCCCAGCCATAAACAAACTATACAATAGAAGGAGGAAGCTACTACATGATAGAGAAAAATCCCAAAAGGGAAGGCATCTCTGATCAGTATTAGCAACAAGTCCGGGCACTCATAAAATCGTCTAAGGCCAGCATTGAGAGAAAAATTGCACAGGACACTAAGGATAATCACAAGGCTTTCTTTAGTTATGTTAGGAACCTAGGTGGGAATTCCCAGATATGCTCAGAATTAGTCCAAAATGACAAAAAAGACACTGAGCCCACAGACATTGCCAAGGTCCTAGCTGACAGGTTCAGTGCAAACTTCTCCCCTCCCACCAAAAGGGCAAATATCTATCCCAACAGAGTGCTGCCCCTGACATCTCAGATGCTCAGGTAACTCCAAAGCAAAAAACACAGCATCAATGGGACCAGATGGTGTCCCAGGCTGTGTCCTACATGAACTCCAAGAAGAGCTAAACCCAAACATAAAACTATTGTTCAATCTTAGCCTTACTACAGGATATGTACCCAAAGAGTGGCGTACAGCAACAGTGGTCCCTCTCCACAAAGGTGGTGCCTCAACGGATCCTGGAAACTATCGCCCCATAAGCCTGACTAGCTTGGTCTGCAAAGCTATGGAAAGGATCATCATGGACCTCATAAATAAAGATATTGGGGACCTACAGACACTGGATCCTACCCAGTTTGGCTTTGTTAAGGGCAGATCCTGCCTCTTAAACCTGGTCGATTTCTTTGAAACAGTCACCAAGGCCATTGACGAGGGGAAGGTGGTCCACACAGCCTACCTGGACCTCGCAAAAGCCTTCGCTACAATACCCCACTTGGGCATTATAGATAAGCTCACCAGCTTAAATATAAACCCCTATGTCACTAGATGGGTTGCAAACTGGCTCAAGGACAGAACCCACATGGTTAGAATTGCTGGAGCCATGTCAGACTCCAAACCAGTTACAAGTGGCATCCTACAAGGCTCAGTCCTGGGACCTCTCTTGTTCGGTATATATTTCTCGGCGGTACAGGCCAACACGGAAGGACTGTGGCTGACCAAGTTCGCAGATAACTGCAAACTGGGCACCATAATCAACTCTCCAGCCGACACAAGCATCCTCCAAAAGGGCCTCATAGAAACAGACAACTGGTGCCAGAGCCATGGCCTCAAGCTAAACGCCAAAAAGTGTATAGTCATCCCCTTTGGCAAAAACAAAGTGCCCACAAATTACCACATAGGTGGTAATCCATTAAGTACAGAAGAACCTGGGGACCCAAGTTGATAGCAATCTCTCATTTGACAACCACGTGGCCAAAGTGGTTAGAAAAACATTTTATATAGCCCACCTAATCATGAAGGGATTCACATCTAGATCAGGGGAGGTCATCGTGCCTCTTTACTCATCCCTCATCTGGCCCATAATTGAGTACAATGCCCGTTTTGGGATGTACCTTACCAGACACCTGCAGCAACTGGAAAGACCCCAAAAGTACCTCACCAAGAGGATCAAAGGGCTCAAACAGATGTCATATGCTGCCCGGTTAAAGAAACTCCAGCTCTACTCAATGGCATACCGCCTGCTCAGAGGCGATCTGTGCCTGACATATAAAGCCATGTCCAACCCGGAATTAATGGACATGCTGCACCTCAGAAAATCCAAATCCCATCGAGCTTTGAGAGACTTGAACCTCAGCACTGAAATAAATAGGACATGCTGGAGGGACATATTCATAACCCAGAGGCTCCCTTCACTCTGGAATAAAATCCCAGTCCAGGTTAGGCAGAGTCCCACATTGACTCTCTTCAAGAGGAATCTTGATGAGTGGATGGGAGATCGTAGGTTTACCCCGGCTGTCACTTCTGTGTCACTGTTAGACAGAGGCACAGTATACTAACCTCAAAAAAAGGCATAGCAAAATTAATTTAAAATGGGTGGCGAAAGCCAAACACACTCTGGCTAGGCTTATAAATGCCCTAGGGCAGATAGCCTAGTATGAACCTATGAACCTATGAGCAAGGTCTAATGACCTGAATATTGTCTGTGGCATAAACAAACATGCTTGAGAGACAGATGTGTCACAGAGACTGCTCCTTCTATAGAACAAGCTTCTTACCCATGTGAAGCTGAGTTTGTCCATTACCCAGTTTAAGAACAACCTAGACAAGGGGATAGGGAATAAAAAATTTACACTGGGCCTGGCACTCATGTACCTTGTAGATAGAGGTAGCTTAGAAAGGCCTGGCCCTCGTTGTCCTATTTGTATGCATGACATCATTATTCTTTCGAGAAAACTTGGCTAGGCTTAGAAAGGCCCCTTTGGTCATTAGCCTAGTAACAGCCTATGAATCTATAAATCCTTCATTCTCTTTTAGGAAACTTGTTCATTTTAGCACGTTTCTATTAACTATACTTATTCTGGAAATATGTAACTTAATTTATAGCTCATGTCTTTGGGTTTCTAATCTCCATCAGAAAACTAAACACCCCAAAATAATACCCTCCAGGACAGAAAGTGGGGCAAAGAGTGCAAAATAAAAAAACAAAACAAACAAGGGCCACTACTTTCAACATGATACTGCAGTGCCACTTAACATCCATGACATTTTACAAAGGAAACTTATCTCATTTCACTCTGACATACATAGAATCTATCCATTTACCAGTCTCTGTCATGGCCATGCTCTCAGTATGTTATCCAGTTTACCTATTTAAAAACCAATCATAGGCAAAGGCATACGTTCAAGCTCTTGTTTCATTGTTGCTGTTTGGAAGACTTATTGCAACAATGCCCAAAAAGTAATTAGAAATAAATGCAGCCCCCTTCATTTGCTTGCAGTATAAAGCAAACAGCATGACTATAATAACTATTGACCTTACACTTTCCATTTCCATCTACCACTTATAAATTCTTTATCCAAAAACCTACACAGTGATACCCCATTCCAGGGCTTCCAAGAAACTGCAATATTAAATACTATGACTTAGAACTTCCTAATCAAGAAGTAGTTCAGATCCTTCAGTTAGAAAATGTCCACATCTACATTCTACATTCCTAAATATTTAACCTTAGATGATGTGAGATGGGGTGAAGTACTGTGTTAGATGTTTCAGAATCTGGAATTAAAACTGATCAGATAAATATTAACAACTTCAGATAGGCAGATGGTATCACTCTGATGGATGGAAAGCTGTCTTGCTAATCAAAAAAAAAAAAAAAAACAAAACCTAAGATTATATCACCTGCCCTAGCAAATCTTTCTGTACTTAACATATTATCGCAACCAGACTTTTAAACAGGTGTAATTCTCACTGCTTTCGGGAAACGAGGATATGTAACAGTGAAAATGGGTGTTTAAAGTCCTAACTACTGTTGTATGACATTGGTTAGGCAGCAGAAAAATGACCAAAATCCTCTTCCTGTTTAGTGTGCAATACAAATAAAGAAGTCTGAGCCAAAAGATGCTGGTTCTACTTGTGTCTGCTTTGTCTCAGCATATTGTACAACTGTTCCACCAGAAGCGGCTATACGTATTACTGCATGTAAATCCACATTTACCATTGCAATCACAAAGGAGCAGATACCATAAAAAAGCAGTGTACCTAATAAGCAGAGACCAATCATAAATGCAAAAGTCATCAGTCCTGAACAGGAATAAGTTACATCCAATTGAAGTTAAAAATACTTTGTTATACAACAAATTAACTCGGCACCTTCATCTCGCATAGGAGGAACTTCATCTGAACAGACTGTGGAATATTGATCATGTGTTTTATACAACTTTTAAAGATAACATGATTTCTACCAAATCACATGAGAGGGAAAGTTCATTCAAACAATTATTTGTGAATAACTTCTTAATATTAGAAAAGAAAATTAGGCAATTAACTAACAAAGACAATTAGACAAATAAGTTAACTGTTGTATAATAAAGTATTTTTAACTTCATTGGATGTGACTTATTCCTGTCCAGGATTATTGGTTTCTGTGTTTATGACTGGTTTATACCTAATAAGCAGAATAAAGTTGCTTAATGATCCTGCTTGCAGTCACATCATGAAATTCAACCTCTTAAACCATCATGCTTCAGCTATAGTATAAAACAATTCTTCTGCGGTCTCGCTTTGCTCAGATTGTTCCCTTAATATTCCCCTACTTCCCCCAGTCTTATAAAATTACCTGATAAGAAGAGCTCATGGACTCCAGCTTGTCTGACTCATTATTACTCACTTCAATGCACTGATGAACATCTCTGCTCATTCCTGTAAATATGTGTTCAGTACAATCAGAAAAGCCAATCTGTCGTTTATGTTCCGCTACTTAATCACCTTTACGAACTGGCTTCTTCCTTTAGTGAAGCATCTACATATTCATGATCTATATATATATATATATATATATATATATATATATATATATATATATATATATATATATATATATATATATAGTTCATTCAGCTACTGTAGAACTTATAGCCATCTGTAAATTGGGCATAGGACTTGCTCTTGTTTTTTGTTTCACAATATAAACTGACCTAAAATGATACTTGTTTTATGACATTTCTGTTTAGTTTTGGCTTATGTTTGGGTTAATGGTAGCTACATTTCTTAAATATCTAGTGACTTGTTCCTGAAACCAGTTCACATTGCAACCATTGTTTTAACAAAGTCCAATATATCAAGCTCTTCCAGGTACACCAGCCAGTCTCAGATTTGTTTTTCAGGGCTGATCTTCCATTCATAGTACACTGTCACTCAGCATAAAGCATTTACCCATGTCTTACATGTTTTCTCTCTAATCTCATCTCTTCGGTATCTACGCAGCATCACGATGACATGCTGCTTGTGTAAGATTTCACAGCCATCAGTTTCACACATTTTCATTTGTGTAGAATATTCCCCAACAGCCCTTTTAAATGCCACAAATCATGCTTAATTCTTTCCTACATAGCATCTGCCTCTTTACTGTGAAGTTGCATCATCCTTTTAGTATTTTCATGATCACTCGGTTAGGCCACAACTTCTCATTCAACTTCACTGGCCTATATTTCAACTTCTTAGTGCAAGAAATCTGTCCAAAGCCTGACAAAATGTGGGTCAAAGGACCAAAAATAGGGACAGATAATTATTGTTGTCATAGACTTAGAAAGTTGCTAGAGTAACAGGGTTTGTGGTAACATAAATTTTCTGAAGGATTTAAAGTCTGAAACAAATGCATGTCATTATTTAGCAACTTTAATGCTCAGATCATCCCAGTGATTTGCCAGAAAACCACAAATGTTATGAGGAACAGACCAAAAATATGAGGCAAAAATCTGGACAGTTGAAAGGTATGCTAACTGAGCATTCCTTTCTCAAAGCTCACCTCTTCAAAACATTTTGGATGCCTACAATATATAAATGTTAGCACTGTGAGCTAAAGTTGTTGAACTTGCCTCAAATGATTATTTAAAAATAGTGCTTAATTTCACCACATCTAATGACCAGAGAAGACATTCAGTCTGGGATGCACTGCAGGGACTCTCAATTTTATGATCACACTTCTGAACATCACTCTATATGTCTTGCATTCCTGTTATGCAGCTGTACAGATTCTTACAAATCCCATTCTTAGTTATTCTGGTTTGGGAGACACAAGAGCACCTTTTAATTATTCTCAGCTCAAAAAAAAAAAAAGATGCAAGCATGCCAGGGATAACTTTTCATTTTACAGTCAAGGTTTCTACTGATATCCTCCTTTTAGGAGGTTACCTTGTGTAACGATTGGGGAGAAATGGGCGAAGGCTGCCAGCCTAGTCAAATAGAATTCAATACATAATTCCATCAACTGTATAAATAAATGTAAAATACAGGCTTGTGTTTTTAAATGAAAGAAAACACTGTAAAATGTGAACTTCAAGATTGTTGCAACATTGCCATCTGCTGTAAGGAAAACCAAGCCAACCATTTCAAATGTGTCTTTTGAAATTGAAAAGATCTTATGAATCTCTTTAATGTTTTACAAGTTGGTTCCAGTGAGTCTGGATGAAGGTTTCATTCCCATTGTTTTAAGGCTAAAGTTTATGACCAGAATTTAGATGTGGAAGGTGCTTTATTGCTCTAGTTTCTGCTAGAACGCATATGTGAAATGCCTTGTATTGTTGTAAGTTTCTGAGTAGGTGTTAGATTGCTAAATAATGCAGTTTGTTGCCTGAGAACTCAGACCAGGTGTTAAGATGATGCACTATGAATACTGGGAAAACCTAAGTGTCAAAAATGATGTAATTTGGGAAGGGCCTTAGAGACATGTTTGTTAGTAATGTTTAAATACTATTTCTCACAAGAGACTAGAAGCATTTTGACTTTGGACATCCAACTTATTAGCACTCTGCCTTATGCTCACATGTAAGTTCTATCACTGTGATTTCTTGTAGGAAAAGTTAAAGCTAGTAAAGATTAATTAGGCATTTTTCTTTGAAATCAGACCTGTCCTACTGTATTATTTTAAGTTTCTGTGTGATCTCTGAACTCTTAGATATCTCTGTGGTGTAGTAGTTTTGTCTTGTGTTTTAATTATTTATTATTAAATAGTTTTGAAACCTTATACCTGTGGCTGATTTGTGTAGAGATAAGCTCTAGAGTACATTGCATATTTATAGAGGTTATTGTAATAGGCCACTCTAAAGTAAGCATTGACTGTTAGTCATACTACCACTGGATAATAATATTGCACAGTAATAACTGGACACCCTTTTAAGGGCCTTTTAGTACCTGATATTATTAGTTGGGTGGTGGCAGTAATTACTACCATATAGTCTAGGTAAAGGGGCACAGCTGGAGAATCTATGTCAGCCTTTCCCAGGAGTGTCTGTGAAGTAGTATAAATACTTATCTCAAAGTGTGTGTGTGTGTTGTGTCAGCTACTTGGGCAGGGACCTGACGCATTGGTTAGACAGAGAGGGTACTGGAGGTTTTAGCTTGCCCAGCTAGGCTGAGACCTGGACCCTATAGCTGTGCCAGTGGGGAGTCTTATTGGGGACCTGGTGAGCAAGGGAACAACTAGCCTTAGACTGACTGTGATCTCTGTGTGAACTTAAGGGAAATTGTACTTTACTGTGTGTATTAGTCATCCTTTTCTCTTCTAGGAGATGACCTCCCTGGTGTTAATGGTAAGGATTGAGGCTCCTTGATTGCTGGGCCAGGGCATGGTCGTCACAGGTGTTTGGCAGTGGTGGGATCTACTTCACATACTAATTGGCTTGTAGTGGTGTGGGTAGAGTGAATTCCTGTAGCTTATGTACAGTGATCTCTAAAAGTGTTTTGTACTCTAAAACAGCCACGCAGTGTATACTCAGAGTTCAGATCACAATTGTTTTATTTCTTTTGTTAACTTAGTGTTAGTCAGGGTGAGCAGGCAACATGTCAGCAGAAGAGTATGGAAAGCTGACAAGGAGCCAGCTAGCGGACATGTGCCAGGCTAGGAGATTGGTGCATAGAAACCTGATTAAGGCAGACCTGATTGCAGCCTTGGTTACAGCTGCATCAGAAAACAGCAGCCTGGAGGACAATCAGACTGACAGTGGAGATACAATATTCTTGGAGAATGGACAGCTCAACCTTTCTGCAGTGGACTTAAAAATCCAGCTGGAGCTAAAGAGACTTGAGTTGGAGGCCAGACGTATAGAACTAGAAGCAGCCGAGAAAATAAAGGAGTCTACAAGCTGAGGAAAATGAAAGGCAGAGGAGGCATGAGAAGGAAATGTTGACTCTTTGCCAGAGTCATGGAGGTAATGGGGAAGGGAGTAACCAGACCCCAGAAGCACAAAAGTTCAGTAAATTTCTTCCACAGTTTAAAGAGGGGGATAATTTTGATAGCTTCAGTCATATGTTTGAGCGGGTATGTAAACAGTATGAAGTTGACCAAGGGCTCTGGGTACGGTTCCTGACCCCCTTACTCCATGGTAAAGCTGTAACTTCTTTAGCAACAATGCATGACACTGACTGTTTTGATTATACTGCTGTAAAAAGATATTTATTAGAATGTTTTATGCTAACACCTGAAATGTTTAGGAAAAAGTTTTGTGAGCATAGACGCAAGTCAGATGAAAATGTATGTGAATATGTTGTTGAACTGAGCACTTATTTTCATAGCTGGGTGAGTGGAAGTCAGATCACCACTTTTGAAGGGCTGGCAGACCTTTTGGTAAGGGAACAAGCCCTTAGCACTTTTCCTGAGGACATGAGGATCTGGTTAGCTTATAAACAGTGTGCTACTTCAGAAGAGTTGGGGAAGAAGGGAGACCTATACCTATCAAGCAGGGCAGCCCTGCACAGGAAACAGACCACCAGTACTGCTCATGGGACTAAAGGAACCCATGGTGGGCAACACAGACTTCCCCAACCGAATCCGCCAGTAGCAGGGGAAGCCACTAGTCCAGGTACACGTCCAGGAGCTAGGGATAAATGTTTTGAATGCAACCAGTGTTGCCATGTGGCATACAGATGTCCATGGAGGCAAGCTGGGGAACCAAAGGTGAGGGAGCCAGTAAGTGGGAAAGACAAAATGCCAACAGTGGGTTGTCTTGAGACAACATGGAACTACCATCCTGCAGATGTCCTGAGAGGGAAGTATTTGGATGAGGCAGTATTGTGTACGTATGCAGTTACATGCAGCGAGGCTAGGAGACACGCATGTGGGTCTGGTAGCCTGGGGGAGACCCAGACAGACTGCATACTTGCAGCCAGGACTACTGAGGTGGTTACTTCAGGGAGTGAGCTATGCTGTAGCAGTGAGACTGAATGTGAGCCACAGCTGCTTGTGGGTACTGATGTTCCCTTGGACAGTGTAACTGCAAAGGTAGAGGTGAGTAGTAGTAGTACCCAGGCTGACAGTGAGGCAACGCTGTCAGAGGATGCCAGACTTCCTGTGGAAGGGGAACTGGGAAGGGTTACAAGGAGGGAGTTGAGACAGGCTCAGCTCTCAGACCCTACGTTGCAAGGCCTGAGGCAGGTAGCTAAGGAGGCACCTGATTCTCAAGGGAAGGGGGAATCTGTATACTGGGACAAAGGGTTACTATACAGAGAGTGGACCCCTGAGGGAGGGTTAGAAGGTGAGAGAGTACAGCAGTTGGTAGTGCCTAGAGCTTACCATCTGGCGCTTCTAGCCATAGCCCATGATATTCCCTTTGCAGGTCCTGTGGGCATAAAATGTACAAAGAGGCGTATTATGCAAAACTTCTATTTGCCTGGAATTTCCAGAGATGTAACAGGGTACCGCAGGACCTGTGAGCAGTGCCAAAAGATAGGCAAGGCAGGAGACAAGGTGAGAGCTCCTTTGATGCCTTTGCCTGTGATTGAGGAGCCATTTCAGAGGGTAGCTATGGATATTGTGGGTCCTCTGAGTACCCCAAGTTCCATAAGGAAAAAGTATATCCTAGTGATTGTAGATTATGCTACACGATACCCTGAGGCAGTGGCTTTGTCCACCATTGAGGCAGAGAAGATGGCAAATGCTTTGCTAGAGATTTTCAGCAGGGTAGATTTCCCAAAGGAAATACTGTCTGACAGAGGTGCCAATTTTATGTCAGACCTGCTGGCTTGTCTGTGGAAGTCCTGTGGGGTGAAGCACATGAAGACCACCCCCTACCATCCCCAGCCTAATGGTCTTGTTGAGAGGTTAAACTCTACAATCAAGTCCATGCTACGGGCATTTGCAGATCAGTTTAAGAGGGAGTGGGACAAATATTTGCCCCATGCTGTTTGCTTACAGAGAGGTTCCCCAGGAATCCACAGGTTTTTCACCCTTTGAGTTGCTGTATGGGCATAGGGTGAGGGGACCTCTAGATTTAATTCGAGATGAGTGGGAAGGTGAGTGTGAGTCTCACAAGGAGTCTGTTGTGGCATATGTCTTGAACCTCAGGACAAGGCTCAAAGAACTCATGGGCCTGGCCCAGGAGAACCTGGCAGAAGCCCAACAACAGAAAAAGGTGTGGTATGACAGGAATGCTCGAGCTAGAGAGTATGCTGTAGGGCAGCAGGTGATGGTTCTCATTCCTGTCTGACACAACAAGTTGCAAGCAGCTTGAGAGAGACCCTACAAGGTGGTAAGAAAGGTAAGTGATGTTAAGTACATGGCGGAAATGCTAGGCAGATGGTAGGGGCACAAATTATACCATGTTAACATGATGAAACCTTACCATGATAGGGAGGCCCTTTTGCTGAGCATTTGCAGTGGATTGCAGGAGGAGTCAGAGAGAGATATTGTGACTGATCTCCTCAATGAGGCTTGGGCTGACACCTTGGTGGAAGGGGTAGCAATGCCCCAGCAGCTATCTCCTACCCAGGTTCATGAAATCCAAGCAGTGTTGCAGGAATTTGGGGACGTGTTCACTGGGAAACCAGGGAGCACCCACCTGGTGCAGCACCAGGTGGATTCAGGACCCCAAATGCCTATTAGGCAGGCCCGTTATAGGGTGCCTGAGAGATTCAAACAGACTCTGAGGGAAGAGATACAGGAGATGTTAGAACTAGGGGTGATTCAAGAGTCCAACAGTCCCTGGGCCTCGCCAGTGGTACTGGTGCCAAAGAAGGATGGCAGCACCAGGTTCTGTGTGGATTACAGGAAATTAAATAGTCACACAGAGTCAGATGCTTACCCCATGCCTAGGACAGATGAGGCCCTAGAGAAGCCGGGTGGGGCTAAGTATCTTGTAACCATTGATCTTACCAAGGGTTACTGGCAGGTACCCTTGACTCCCAGTGCTAGAGCTGAAGTCAGAAGTGACAAACTTCATGACACCCATGTAGATGGGATCTGAAAGTTCAACTGCAGAATCCTACACTAAGGCACTGTACGAGCACATCCACTCATGTATGAATCGTGCCATCCCAAATAGAACCAAGATGCTCTTCTCCAAAAAAAGGAAGCCAATCTGGTGGTCCCCTGCTATAAACAAACTATACAACAGAAGGAAGAAACTGTTGCAGAAAAGTGGAAAATCCCAGGATGCAAAAAACTCCCTCACCAGCCTCAGTAAGAAGCTGAGATCCCTCATAAAACCCTCAAAAGCTAGTTACGAAAATAAAATTGCCAAAGATTCCAAAGACAACCACAAGGCATTGTATAGTTATGTCAAGAATCTGAATGGCAATGTTCAGATCTGCTCTGAGCTACAACAGAATGGCATTATATACACTGATCCCAAGGATATTGCCAATATCCTGGCAGATCAATTTAGTGCCAACTTCACCCTCCTCTCACCCCCTAAAGGGCCCATCTCAATACCAAAAGATTGCCAACTTCCAGTAATCACGGCCACACAGGTAGAAACCGCACTCTCCAAAGCTAAGAATACAGCATCCATGGGATCAGATGACATCCCAGGCTGTGTACTACATGAACTACAAAATGAACTGGCACCTCTCCTAAGTGTCATGTTTAATCATAGCCTCACCTCAGGCTTCATGCCCACTGAGTGGCACACAGCTTCAGTTATCCCACTCCACAAGGGGGGATCCACCTTGGATCCCATGAACTACCGTCTCATCAGTCTGACAAGCCTGATCTGCAAGGGTATGGAACGTATTGTCATGGAACTTATAAACAAAGACATTGGCAACCTTCAAACACTGGACCCCACACAGTTTGCGTTTGTGAAGGGCCGATCTTGTCTCCTGAATATGATTGACTTCTTCAAATCAGTCTCCAGAGCTGTGGACGAGGGTAAGGCAGTCCACACAGCCTATCTGGACCTCATCAAGGCCTTCAACACCATCCCCCACTCTGGAATCATAGATAAACTTACTAAGCTGGGCATAAATCCCTATGTCACTCGATGGGTTGCCAACTGGCTTACTGACAGAACCCAGACTGTAAAAGTAGCCGACTCCAAATCCAGCTCCAGACAAGTGACAAGTGGAGTACCTGAGGGATCAGTCCTGGGACCACTCTTGTTTGGCATCTACTTCTCTGAAGTAAAGGCCAACACTAAGGGACTCTGGCTAACAAAGTTCGCAGATGACTGCAAACTGGGAGCCATTATTGAATCCCCAGATGATGTGGATATTCTACAAAAGGGCCTTACAGAAACAGATGCCTGGTGCCAGAGCCATGGGCTCAAGCTTAATGCCAAGAAATGTATAGTTACCCACTTTGGAAAAAAAACATGTACCCATGAATTACCACATAGGTGGCAGTACACTAAACATCGAAAGTGTGATGAGAGACTTAGGGACTCAGGTGGACAGTGGGCTCGCTTTCGATAACCACATCGCCACAACAGTCAGGAAATCCTTCTATGTGGCACACCTCATCACTAAGGGCTTTTCATCCAGAAAAAAGGAGGTCATTATCCCACTGTACTCATCCCTTACTAGACCCATTATAGAGTATAATGCCCCGTTTGGTATGTACCTCACAAGACATCTGCAACAGCTGGGAAGGCCACAGAAATACCTCACTAAATGAATCACAGGCCTAAAGCAGATGCCATATGCTGACAGTCTAAAAAAACTCCAGCTATACTCTATGGAATATCATCTACTCAGAGGTGATCTCTGCTTAACATACAAGGCCATGTCAAACCCTGAGCTGTTGGACATGCTCCACTTAAATAAATCCCAATCCCTCAGGGCCACATGCTCCGGGGATCTAAACCTTGTCATCACAATGAACAAAACATGCTGGAGGGATAGGTTCCTGACCACAGACTCCCCATACTCTGGAATAGAATGCTCATACATGTCAAGCAGAGCACCTCCTTGGCCCTCTTCAAAAGGAACCTTGATGATTGGATGGGACATAGGAAATTCACCCCAGGGTTCATGTCAGTCACCCTGCTAGACAGGGGTCCAGAGAAGTAAATATTGTGGAAGAAATATCCAGGGAATTGCTATGGCTATGCTTGTATAAGCCCTAGGGCCGATAGCCTGGTACCAACCTATGAACCTATGAATCTATGAACCTAAGTCAGCCTTTGTGACTCCATTTGGCTTGTATGAGTTCACAAAAATGCCCTTTGGGATAAAGAATGCCCCAGCGACTTTCCAGAGGCTGGTAGATCATATCTTAGCAGGAGCAGGAGGGTTTGCCCTTGCTTACATGGATGATATTGCTATCTACAGCCATTCCTGGCAAGAGCACCTTCAGCATGTCAAGGAGGTGCTGGGCAGACTACAGAGGGCAGGGTTGACCATTAAGCCGAGAAAATGTCAGGTAGGTGGGTATGGCAGAGGTCTCCTACCTAGAACATAGAGTGGGGAGTGGTAAGATAAAGCCAGAACTTGCCAAAGTGGAAGCTATTCAGGCATGGCTTGCACCTGTTACCAAAAAGCAGGTGAGGGCATTCTTAGGGACAACAGGGTACTACAGAGAGTTTGTTCCCAATTATAGTATCATAGCTGCTCCCCTCACAGACCTGACAAGGAAGAGCAGGCTAGATAAGGTAGTGTAGATCCCAGCGTGTGAGCAGGCATTTCAGAAGCTTAAGGAAGCTTTGGGAGGACCCCCTGTGTTAGCCAGTCCAGACTACAGCAAAGACTTTGTTGTGCAGGTGGATGCTTCAAACTATGGGGTGGGGGCTGTACTTAGCCAGATTTCTTCAGAGGGCAAAGAGCACCCAGTGGTTTACCTCAGTCATAGGCTCCAAACCAGGGAGGAATGCTATGCAGCAGTAGAAAAGGAATGTCTAGCCATAGTGTGGGCACTGCAAAAACTTCAGCCTTATCTGTATGGAAGAAAATTTACTGTGATGACAGATCACAACCCTCTAACATGGTTAAACAGAGCCAGTCAACAAAATGCCAAGTTGCTAAGATGCTTAGCAACTTAAGTTGCTAAGAATCTACCTATAAACCTATCACAAATTCACCCCCGGGATCTCTTCTGTGTCCCTGCTAGACAGAGGCACAGTAAACTAATCTTAAAAGGGTACCTTCTGTGACCTACTTTACAGAGGCACAGTAGGCTAATCTAACAGGGAGGCGGAAGCCAAATACACTCTGGCCAGGCTTATAAAAGCCCTAGGGCAGATAGCCTAGTATCTACCTATGAACCTATGAAGTCTGGGGTTGCAAGCATACATGTCAGTGCAGCACCACAGTGGGAGTAACGATGTCAATTCAGATGGGCTCTCAAGACAGGGAATGGGGTGAGGTACACCCAGATAGACCTGACACTCTCAAGCGATGTTTCTCAAGGAGCACTTGAAAAACTTGCTTGAGTTCCCCGGGGGGGGGGGGGTGAAGATTTGGGAGAGATGGGTGAAGGCTGCCAGCCTAGTCAAATAGAATTTGATACATAATTCTATCAGCTGTATAAATAAATGTTAAATACAGGCTTGTGTTTTTAAATGAAAGAAAGCACTGTAAAATGTGAACTTCAAGAGTTTTGCAACATTGCCATCTGCTGTAAGGAAAACGAAGCCAAGCATTTCAAATGTGTCTTTTGAAATTGAAAAGATCTTATGAATCTCTTTAATGTTTTACAAGTTGGTTCCAGTGAGTCTGGATGAAGGTTTCATGCCCATTGTTTTAAGGCTAAAGTTTATGACCAGAATTTAGATGTGGAAGGTGCTTTATTGCTCTAGTTTCTGCTAGAATGTATATGTGAAATGACTTGTATTGTTGTAAGTTTCTGAGTAGGTGTTAGATTGCTAAATAATGCAGTTTGTAGCCTGAGAACTCAGACCAGGTGTTAAGATGATGCACTATGAATACTGTGATAACCTAAGTATCAAAAATGATGGAATTTCGGAAGGGCCTTAGAGACATGTTTGTTAGTAATGTTTAAATATTATTTCTCACAGGAGACTTGAAGCATTTTGACTTTGGACATCCAACTTATCAGCACTCTGCCTTATGCTCACATGTAAGTTCTAGCACTGTGATTTCTTATAGGAATAGTTAAAGCTAGTAAAGATTGATTAGGTATTTTTCTTTGAAATCAGACCTGTCCTACTGTATTGTTTTAAGTTTCTGTGTGATCTCCTTACTCTTAGATATCTCTGTGGTGTAGTAGTTTTGTCTTATGTTTTAATTATTTATTATTAAATATTTTTGAAACCTTCTACCTGTGGCCGATTTGTGTAGAGATAAGCTCTAAAGTGCATTGCTTATTTATAGAGGTTATTGTAATAGGCCACTCTAAAGTAAGCCTTGACTGTTAGTCATACTACCATTGGATAATAATATTGCACAGTAATAATTGGACACCCCTTTAAGGGCCTTTTAGTACCTGATATTATTAGTTGGGTAGTGGCAATAATTACTACCATATAGTCTGGGTAAAGGGGCACAGCTGGAGAATCTGTGTCAGCCTTTCCCAGGAGTGTCTGTGAAGTAGTATAAATACTTATCTCAAAGTGTGTGTGTGTGTGTGTGTGTGTGTGTGTGTGTGTGTGTGTGTGTGTGTGTGTGTGTGTGTGTGTGTGAGAGTGTGTGTGTGTGTGTGTGTGTTGTATCCGCTACTTGGGCAGGGACACAAAACACTGGTTAGACAGAGAGGGTACTGGAGGTGTTAGCTTGCACAGCTAGGCTGAGACCTGGACCCTATAGCTGTGTCAGTGGGGAGTCTTATTAGGGACCTGATACGCAAGGGAGCAACCAGCCCTAGACTGACTGTGATCTCTGTGTGCACTTAAGGGAAATTGTACTTTACTGTGTGTATTAGTTATCCTTTTCTCTTCTAGGAGATGACCTCCCTGGTGTTAGTGGTGAGGATTGAGGCTCCTTGATTGCTGGATCAGGGCAAGGTTGTCACACCTTGCACCCTGTCTAGGGCTTACTATTGTACATGTCTGCAGACTGACTAACATATGCTAGCATTAATTTCCTATTTGCTTAGGAACACACTGCATTAGTGATTGTAATGTATCATCGGTGATTACAGTCAATATCCTCCCACTTCTTCCACCCATAAGTGAAAGTAGTTGAAAAGACTGCTTTTGCTAAATTCCCCTCTTTGATGTTCGAAAAAGCATGAAAGTATTGACACACCAAAATTTACTTTTAAGTTGCTGCACTGTGATGAAGGGACGAAACAGTAGTTAAACATGGCTAGCAGACTCCCATGGATGACACAGATCTTCTTAAAATAAAGGAGACTCTAGCATTTGTTAATGATTTAGTTGGTAAATTCGTATAGAAAAACAGTACCAAAAATCTCAGGATGACATTTACTATAGTAATAAATCTGCATTTGCTTACTATCATTTTTTCATGATATGGCACTAATGAAAGAACTGGAAGTGCTCCATTTGTTTTGTCTTTCTTCCTGTGCCTGGAAACTGCTGAAGCAACATTCCTGATGGTTGACAGAGAGGCAAGATTGATCTCAGTATGTACTGTATTTAGTCGCTCATGTGTGTGTTTAGCAGTGGGGGCTGTAGTCATTTTTTCCCTTTTTAACTGCTAAGTGCAGCAAATGTCAACTAAAAAGTCTATTTTTTGTTCTTGAATATGCACATAAGATGCATATATAAATTAATGTCAGTGAACAGCTACAAATACTGGACTTCTCTTAGGACTTTGTGGTGTTAATTTTTTTCAGTGGTTATCCACACCCACAATGTTTGTTAACTTGCCTGACAAGATCAGGTCTGACAGATGATCTAAGAATATAAAAGTATAGACAAAAAAAAAAACATCTACACTGAAGGTCACATTGCTTACTGCTTTTCTTGTTGCCTGTGTCCATAATTTGCGAAAGACGTTATGATGAGAAGACGCTTGCTTCCCATGTTACCAAACATGTTGAATGACATGATTTTCATCTAACTTTGTAGTAATGTGGCTGTCAACAGTGGGAAAAATATGTTTCTTTGGTTTGTCCTTTCTTTGAAGTTCACACACAAGCTAGCATTGTTTATAGGTCGTTTACTTTACTGACTGTGTCCATCTGGGCTAATAAGCCTATTTCAGTAGAGACCCAGGAAAGACTGCTTCAAGTATGTTAACTCTATAATGGTTATTCAAGTCAGTAAATTAATCTAATGCAGTGTGACCTCTGCTAAAGATGAATCAAATATACATGAAGGCAAACAGTTCTTAATAACAATATAATGCAGACAGCTTGTGAGGCAAAGCCTTAACTGAGACCATAGGTTCATAGATTAGTACTAAGCTAACTGCCCTTGCAAGCCATTTTAAGCCTAGCCAATTATCTCTTGTGAGATTCAAACCTTGCACCTTGTGTTTGTAAGTCAAACACCTTAACCATTAGGCCACCTTCCCAACCTCATGCTTCTGAATTTCTTTGCTGATGATTTCTAGACTAAACCAAAATAACGGTGGATGGAAGGGCCAAAAATCAAAGGGAGAGTTTTTAAATATTTTGCTTATTCTCTTAAAAAAGTTTATAGAACAAAAGGTTTTGCTTCAGTGTGCATTTTCTGAACAGAAAGAAATGTTAATCTAGCATTAGTGAGTGTAATCCTCAGCAATTTACAAGAACATCAAAAATTTACAAGGAAAGGGCAAAATAAAAGGAAAATCAGGGATAGTCTGCAAAATTCTAGAAAGTTAAGAGATATGACTGTGGCACAGGTCGGTTGGGTCTGGCCAGTGACCTGGACATTGAAGATGCCAATAAGTGAGAGTGGGAGTGAGCAGCAGACACATGCTCACCCATGTTGGGTGGGGGGAATGTGGTTTGCTTTGCTGTAGTGTCAGCAGTTACTGGAGAAAAAGTATATTGCTGTACTGAATGCAGTTCATGAATTGTGGATGTTGGCTTGTCTCTGCCAAGTTATATTCACCCAGTATCATTTACTACACTTGTACAGGTCCATATCAGCCCACAGAGGAAGATGTAGCAGGCCCTTGTACATGCATGTTAGTCTCCTGGGCTTTGGCTATGGCTAATTGCAGTGCAACATTAGGGGGTTGTTAAAATCCTGAGTGTGTCATCCTTTGGATGAGATGTTAAACCGAGGTCACATCTTGAGGTGCTGATAGGCTGGGTAGATGTGAAAGATTCCATAGCACCTATTGCAAAGAGATGGGGATGTTCCCTGATGCCCTCTCCAAATTTCCTCCAGCAGTATAAATACCACCACAGGTGTCCCCTAAAAAGAGGCCACTAGCCTAATGGGACTAACCTGGTCAACAAAAGGAAAGAAAAAGTTGCAGACTCCAAATCTGACTTCAAACCAGTGACAAGTGGAGTACTACAGGGTTCAGTCCTGGGACCTCTCCTGTTTGGTATCTACTTCTCTGAAGTACAGGCTAACACAGAAGGCCTCTGGCTAATGATGTTCACAGATGACTGCAAACTAGGAGCCATAGCTGAGTCCCCAAATGATGTAGACATCCTACAGAAGGGCCTCACTGAGACAGAAGCCTGGTGTCAGAGCCGTGGCTTCAAGCTCAATGCCAAAACGTGCATTGCCATCCCCTTTGCTAAAAACTCTGTACCCATGAACTACCACATAGGTGGCAGTCTACTTAAAGCTGAATGTGTGATAAGAGACCTTGGGATGCAGGTGGACAGTAGTCTCTCCTTTGATAATCACATCACCACAGTAGTCAGGAAATCTTTCTATGTGGCACACCTCATCACAACAGGGTTCTCATCCAGGAAAAAAGAAGTCATTGTTCCCCTCTACTCCACACTTATTAGACCCATTATAGAGTACAACAACCCTTTTGGAATGTACCTCACAAGACATCTGCAGCAGCTGGAAAGGCCAGAGAAGTACCTCACAAAGAGGATTACTGGCCTCAAACAGATGCCCTACACTGACCATCTCATACAAATCCAACTTTACTCCATAGCATATCACCTACACAGAGGTGATCTCTGCCTAACATATAAAGCTATGTCAAACCCGGTGCTGTTGCACATGCTACACCTAAAGCAATCCCATTCTCTCCGAGCTACACGCTATAGGGACTTAAACCTTGTCACCACAATTAACAGGACATGCTGGAGGGATATATTCCTGTCCCAGAGACTTCCCATACTCTGGAAGAAGCTACCCATCTATGTCAAGCAAAGTTACTCATTAGCACTCTTCAAGAAAAATCTTGATGAGTGGATGGAAAATAGGAAATGCACCCCAGGGATCACTTCTGTGGCTCTGCAAGACAGGGGCACAGGAAAATAACTTTCTTGGGTGGGGTAAGCCAGGGAACCTTGCTGGCTAGGCTTACTTAGGCCCTTGGGCTGATAGCCTAGTACCTACCTATGAACCTATAAAAAAAGTGCAAGTCAGAGTAGGTTACAACACAGTACTGGCAGCCAATCTTGCGTTTAGGCAGACACTTACACAAAAGAGCAGTGAGAAGTGAGTTCAAATTTGAGGATGAATGTTGTGAAAGTCATGTGAGCCCATATGCGTTAAGTACATAGCACAGGTGACTAACTGACTAGCTGTACTATTATAAAGATCTTAAGATGGTGTTTTCTTTGATGTCTGCACACTGCTGTGGAGTTCTTGTAGAAGGGAAAGCTCTCTCTTGTGGCGGTTTGATAACAGAACATACTTGTACCACAACTGGGTGTTTTACAATGAAACCAACACATCCCTGCTACTTTGTGTGAGGTAACAGTTCTGAAATCAAAATGTTAATATTTGCACAGAAGCAAAATCTGTTACTGACTTGGGTCACCTTTTGAACACTGTTTTGCAAAATATGACAAGAATAATGTGGTCCAGGTTATTTCTTGATCTGTAAAAGAAACCATATGAACATGTACATGTAGACTGAAGCCAGTAAAGGAAAAGACAAGATTTGTTTCAGAATGATGGCAAAGTATACAAGTGCTGAAGCAAGAGCCTGTCTTGCAAGACATTATTACTGTAACCACCTTTGATTGACACATGCAAAACTGTATATTTAGGGGTCACAGTGGTAATTAATTTGAACAAGTCACATTTCTGTCAGGCAGAAAACTATAATCAAAATAAAGTTAGCAGTGACAAATCTGCATTTAAAAATATATTTTATGTAAATGCTCTGTGAACACTTCAGATCTACCTTATTTTGATCAGTGGCCCTGGATGTGGTGATAAACAGAGGGAAGGGCATCACCCTTTGAGATGGCATTCCCAGGCACTCAGTGGATTCCCCTCTACCCTTTTTCCTTGTACAGGTATGTTTCCATTTCTCTGACAGTAATTTGGTGGTGTTGGCTTGGGTTTCCTGTTTGGCTAATAGCTTCATGTAAGTTTGCCTTCATTGGAATAACTGTTATGCGATAGGAGTGCATCTCAGTCAGTCTCCTGCCTGAATTTCTAATCTTTTTCTTTCACCTTCTGTATTTAAAGTACTTCCACAAGCCCTACAGAGAAAGATCTCATAGCACATGAGAAGGAAATGAGTGCAAACCTGAAGTTTTAAGCCTACAAAAAGGAATGAGTGGACAGCCTCCACTGTTTTAAGGGTTCCTGTCACATGTGTAAGAACTGAAGATCACTAGTTGTAATCCATGCAAGAGCAAGACTGAATGGGAATTTATTTATATACAAATGGAGAGCACTGCACTTCAAAGTCCTCACCTTATCCTAAGCTAAAGCAATTACAAAGATAGTAGTAGTAGGCTGGCATAATGGTTATGGTGTTTTCCTCACAAACACAAGGTACACTGTTTGATTCTTGTCTTGGGAAGCATGAGTAGACGCTTTGGAACCTCCCCTGGGATCATTAGTCTAGTAATCACCTATGAATCTGACAGAAACAGGAAAAACCTCTGGTTTAGTGCCACTGCTTGGTTTGAGGTTCAGTGTTTCCTTTGTAAATAGCATTTTAATTCTTGCTTATTTTTCAATTACAAAAGGGAGCCTCTTTTTTGGTGTTATGTTTTGCTTACCTCATTTACTGGCCGTAGCACATCATGTGAATCATACCTAACTCTTATTTCTTCTCAGTGCCATGGTTTGTGACATTAGATTACAGGCTCAGTCCTGTACTTGGCAGAGAGTTTGCTCAATGCAGATAAATGAAATCTGCAAAATCTAAGCAGAAACATTGTTTATAAAACATAGCAAAATTAATAATAGGAATCTAACAAAACCTTCAGACTTGGTATAAATAGTGACAACTGTAAAGTAAAAGTCATTTGTATACACATAACCTAAGAAATACGCTTCCAGAATACTGCAGTGAGCAACTTGGAATTAGTTAAAATAATAATCTCAGCACTCTGGTAGAGGGAGATGGTGAAAGAAGAGCTTCAGTTCACGCAGCAAGGCTGCTGGTACACTTACTGGGGGAATCTTACTGCTTAAAAGAAAAACAAATAACTGACACTGGCCATTCCTCAAGGGGGTTATTTAGATCCTCATGCCTGACTTTATTCAAAGTTCAAAGAAACAAGAGGCAGAAATACTGAGTCTGATTTCTAGCAGGAGTGCATTCTTCTTTGTAGAAAGAAAAATGAATGCTGTGGACAGGAAGCAGAGAAAGTAGATAAATGACTTGTCAGGCAGCACCTGGAGTCCAATAACTAATTTCAATGACAGAGAAGGCCAAATGTTTTTTAAGTATTTCCATTTCAGTGATTAGGAAGTCATTAATACCATTTTCTGTTTTTAAAGCTTTTTTAAACACATTGGAGATTGATTTGATTAAAAATCAGATTGTACTAGACCACATATGAAGTTCTGCACTTTTTTTTTTTACAAGTGCAGAGATGCTGTTTTGTCTGCCTCTACATAACCCAACTTGTGTTATCTGGTCTAATAACGTTTGTCTATTTTGTACTTCTTTAAACAGAATTCCAGGAAGTAGCTGTGTTACTGGGCGCATAAATATGTTTTGATCAGAAGATTTATTTATAAAAATTCCATATGTCTTAATAAATTATCTGAGTGATTTAAGGCAATAATTTAAAAATAACCATTACGGACCTAATAAATGTACTCAGGAAGCTTAAATTCTTCACTGTAATAATGTGTGGATGTGTTTCCAAAAAGCAAGATCTAAAAAGTCATCTCATTTTGGATGTTATTACACTGACAAATGTGGGCTACTTAACTCATTTTCTTTGGCTTGTACATGGAGGAGAACTTCCCTACACAATCTTGGAAATTATCACTGATGCTATCTCTAATTATGTGCCAGCAATGATTTACCTTTTAAGGAGGTGTCTTCCTTCTTTGAGTTAGTGCAATCCTGGGGTGCAGGGGTGTTTCCCCTCTGTATAAAACAACGAAAAAAAGGAGTTTTATGCCCTCTTGATTTTCAGGCATTGTTTTTTTTTTCATTCTATTGAAGCATTGACTTTCAGTAAGTTGGTGTTTCGCAGTAGAAACTTGAAGGAGGACAGAGTGACTTCACTGTGTCTCCTGTGTCCTGAGTATCTTATTTGACTGAACTAGCTGCCCTAGGATTTCTAGTAAAACAGTATTTAATTGCTGGACACATTATACAAAAAAAAAAAAAATTTAAAGAAAATACATATATCAGAAAAAAATCACTTTAGAGAAATAATTCCTGATAGCGATCTGTTGACATAGAGAAATAATTCCTTAGAGTGATCTGAGTTCAGTTTCTCAGTAACTTTTTGAGCTGAAGTGTGAGTGAGGAAGGAATGAAAGAGCTTTCTTACCTTTCCAGTATGAAGGAGATGGTGACTTGGCAGAAAGCAGGATGCTTTCTTTAGTGCTGATGGTAACCAGAGCTTGAACCACACACAGGTTGTACATGTGGGTCAGTTGGTAAGGTGTAACCATCCTCAGGCCCAGGGTGGGTACATTCCAAAAGGCCACACCTCATTTTCTGCCCATGCCATTAGTAGGAATGGCAGCATACATGGGGACAGAGTCATAACCTACCAAAGCAACCTATCTCCACTACCAGCAGTGGTAGCTTCCAGGATCGTCTCTCTGCCATGGGGAGTTCCAACTGTTGCCAATATGGAGAGGCATTGGTGATCATACCTCAAAACTGTCCAGAATTTTGCAGAATGTCCAGACCTTTACCTCATGTGTGTGGTCTGTTCCTCAGAAAATTTGTGATTTTCTTGCAAATATAGTATTGATGTTAGTACGTAATGACAGACACATGTTATAGACTTCATATCCTTCAGAAAATAAATACTAATTGTTATTCTAGCAACATTTTAAGTTTATTGTTTAAGATGATTTTGGGCCTTTGTCCCACCATTATGTTTGGTTTTGTTCAGAATTATTGTGCTAAGAGATAGAGAATTATGCTGGTGACCTCAACCAGAAGGCATTTCATCCAGGTGAACCATAGCAGACCACTGGTGAGGTAGAATGGGGCTTAGGAGAACCACATTACAGTAAACAGACCCCAACATAGAAAGGAATTGGGAGGAAAGATTACATATCAGCAATAACTTCAGTAAAACTGGCTAAGACTAGAAAAATCTAAAATAATTTATGAATTTAAAGAACGTATCTCTGTGGGGGAGGTTACAAAATTTCTGCCAAATGATGGTATTTCAGGGTTCTATTGAAGTAGACCCCAGGGATGCATACCCTAATCAGGGAAGGTAGTTGATTCTACAGAACCATAGCTAGGAAGACAAAAGGATGTCCACCCAAAATCACTTGTCAAGTTGTGGGTATAAATTTCAGTTTCCCAGCATTATCTTACATTTAAACATGAATATGGCTGCAAATAGCAACCAATGCAGATTCTGTAGTACAAGAGTGACATGAGTTGGGAGTTTCTGTCTAAACCTGGCCTTGGAATTCTCCACTCTTGCAAACATGTCAGGTCACTACCTGAAAGCCCAAGGCAAGGGGCAGTGCAGTAGTCAAGGTGGCCCGATATTAGTTCATGGATCTCTATCACTAGTTCCAAAAATGGAATGTCACACTTGACCTGGGTTGCATTCTTCAGATGCAAATGTTATTTTCTTTATATTATTTTGCCCCTGTACTTGCAAACTAAAAAGTCTCCCCTTGATCAGATATTATCAGAACTAAAGAGGGCCATCATCCAAGCAGCCATGCACATGCTTTGTACTCTCAACAGCATCCTATCAGTGGGATTTTTTTTTCAATTTATGGCCTAACCCTCCATCTAGCAGTGATGTGAGCATATTTATGGCCTAACCCTGCATCTAGCAGTGATGTGAGCATTTGTATCACCACAAGGACTGTCTATGCCCACTTGTATGGGCATGCTGTGAAGGCTGCCAGCCTAGCCAGAATTGTATAGATAATTCTGTCATCTGTAAATATTAATGTAAACCACAGGCTTGTTGTCTTAAATTGTAAAAATAGTGTTACATGTGGAACTGGAAAAAAATGTAACAACAGTGCACTCTACTGACCAAGTAAAGCATGTTGTGACCCTTTGATGTAAACACGGCTCCGACCAGTCTAGATGAAGGAATTCTTGCTATTGTTTTAAGGCCAGAGTTAATGGTCAGAATTGGCATGCATAAATGTCCTTTATTGCTCTGGTTTCTGCCCAGAGGTGAAGAATGTATATGTAGTTTCTGTTAGCGTGGGAACCCAGGGAAGTGTGAAGAATGATGTAATGTGAACCAGGAATGTGATTTTACAAAAAGAGAGAATCAGAGAGTATTAAGCATTTTTGTCTTGACCATCCAACACAGCACTGCCTTTGTTCTATATGTAAGTTTATCTTAGACTTGTGTTTTCTCTTAGTCTAATCTTTCTAGAAACTAGAAAGATTAGACTAAGTGTTTTTCTGTGATGTCAGAACTGTACTACTGATTTATTTTAAGTATTTCTCTGTGATCTCTGAACTCTTGACTAGCACTGTGTAGTAAGAAGTATTGTCTTGTGTTTTTATTATTTATTACTAAATCTTTTAAAACCTTTCAACTGTGCCTGTTTTGTGTAGAGATAAGTTAAGTTCTAAGAGTACGTTGCATGTATATAGTGATTCTGTACCAAGTCACTCTAATAAGCCTTGACTGTTTAGATATACTACCAACTGGATAATAATATTACACAGTAATAACTGGACACCCTTTTAAGAGCCTTTGAGCAGCTGATAAATATTAGTGGGTGGTGGCAGCTGGTACTACTGTATAGTCTGGGAAAAAGGGGCACAGCTGGAGAATCTGTGCCAGCCTTCCCCAGGAATGTCTGTGTGGTTATATAAACTCTTCTCAAAGTGTGTGTGTGTGCATGTGTGTTTGTGTGTGTGTGTGTGTGTGTGTGTGTGTGTGTGTGTGTGTGTGTGTGTGTGTGTGTGTGTGTGTGTGTGTGTGTGTGTGTGTGTGTGTGTGTGTGTGTGTGTGTGAGTCAGCTACTTGCACAGGGACACAAAGCACTGGTTGGACAGAGAGGGTGCTGGAAGTTTTAGCTTGCCCACTAGGCTGATATCTGGACCCTATAGCTGTGCCAGTGGGGGAGTCTTATTGGAGACCTGGAGTGCAAAGGAGTGACCAGCCCCAGACTGACTGTGATCTCCGTGTGCTCTTAAGGGAAATTGCACTTTACTGTGTGTATTTGTTATCCTTTTCTTTCTATATGAGATGCCCCTCACTGGTGTTAGTGGTGAGGATTGAGGCTCCTTGATTGCTGGGCCAGGGCACGGGCGTCACGCATGCATTCCCCTTTATATGAACCAATAGGGGCTACCATCCCTGATTTCAGTGGCCACACCCACATCTTCCCAGTATTACCTCCCTTTGTCTGACACATGGCCTTTAAGTGAAAGCCTGTCATTTAGAGTTACACACATATTATGCACAGTAGACTCAAATTCTAGATGATTCCTCCTATAAGAAAACAGGCTGGTATGGAGTGGAACATGCAAAAGATGGGCTATTAGCATGCCCCAACACTCATTCTATTAGTCAGATTGTTCCTGCTAAAAGTAATTCAGTAAATAATGGCACCCAGGCAGTATTCCAAGGTAGTAATGTTTGGCGCATCTTTTGGGAAAAATAAAGTTATAGCTGAATATAATCAGCATAATACTAATTATTTATTTAGTTATTTATTTATTTATTTATATTTGTTGACCGGGAGTGTCTGACTGGACGTAGTTCCATTTTCAGCAGAGACCCGGGGAGAAAAGCTCCACAGTTAAAATAAATAGACAGTAGTTACATTGGATTACATAGCGATTAACAATTTACATAGCAATTACTTACAACATATTTACAGATGAAGAACATACTACATAAGTAGACATCTAGAATCTTTATCTGTGAAGTACATAACAGACATTAACAAATGTTAAAATAAGAAGTTCCTGCTGTATAATAAGTACTAGGCTTATGAGCATCTGAGCTTGCTATAATCAAGGTAGTTAGTGGAGTGGAAAGAAAGGTAGTGGTAATGACTAATAAACAATGTTTTATCTTTAAGTACCTCAAAAAACATGAATACCATAAACGAGTACAAACCTTGAGAAGCCCATTATATCAATGGATGTATGCTGAAAAAATTAATTCTGGAAACCACTTGCTGAGTGTGACCAAAAATGTAAGAAGCAAAGCATTCAGGCATAATGCAAGTAAACAACACTTGATTAAGATATCATAGTCACTGTTGTCAAAGGCCATAGAAGGATCAAGAAGGACCAGTATGAAATATATCTGTTGACCATCTGCCATAAGGAGGTCCCTGATGCCCCCTGTGATGGCTGTTTCAGTGCTGTACCTTGGTCAAAGAACAGAACAACAAGTATCCAAGAAATTATGGGGTATACATGCATATACACTACTTTCTCAATAAGCTATCTAATAAATGGAAGGCTAGAGAATAGATTGTAATATTTCAGTTTGCTCTGAGGCAAAGATGGTGTCTTCAGAACGGAAGTGTTAAGGTCTCTTTCAAGATGATAGGAGATGTCTCCCATTCTAAAAGATGACCACACAATATAGTAAATAAGTAGAGTTAAGGATTTTGACACAATTCAGGCAGTTATGCAAACACAGGGTTGAGCCCACAATGCACAGAACATAAGAGGTTTAATCAAATCCATGACTGTCTTGGAATTAATATACATAAAATCTGTTCAACAAAAGATTCAGCAGTGTGCATAAGAACTGCTGCAGAGAAAAACCTTTCTAATCTTGAAAAACATCTATATTCTTACCTTGAAATACAGTAAAGGCCTTATGAGTGGTGAGATAGGTTAGACTGCACCATGCAGAAGAATATCGCTGGCTAGTTTACTGCAGCAGAGATCTCACCAAAGAACACTGCCTTCTTACTTGAGATCTCTATTCGCATGTCATATAATGGTCACTCAAGCTAAACCTCCATCTGCTCAGTATTTCTCCAGTATTTCTCCAGTAACTGCTACTTAAGCCTATGCATCTAACAAAGCTGAAACTCGTACCATGGCATGCTAGGCAACATACGCCCTGAGTGAAGAAAGAATTGGCAGCATGATCTAGAGTACTTGTTGCTAACATATGCCAGCTGGCAGCCAGCAAATCAGGATTATCTGCACTGAGGTCTCACAAGGCTTGTCCATTGTCGGAGTAATAGTGCCACATGTGATATTACAAAAGTATTTGTGAATAACCTTCTCAGTAACTAGTCAGTGGGAGGTGGGAGGTGGGAGGTCAAGCTTAAATTAGAACTGGTAGTAGAGTACAAAACTGTCTTCAACTTTAAATCCAAAATAGCAACACCAAGCTGAAAACGACTACAACTTCCTACTTAGTAAACGTTGTAAACCATGTCTCTTTTTGAACTTTCTTAAAGCAGTATTTGACTTTGAGCATTGTTTGACTGAAATAATGTGTCAGTGCAACAGACTTTGTGATAGGAAATGATACTTTCAGATGCCATTGATTTTCAGGTTACACTAAAAACTTCTATGCTTGTCCTGAGCGTTATTTCCTTGATAATATTATGTGTTACTTTTACATTAGAATGTGGTAACTTTTTCTGCAGTTAATCTTGTAGAGTCAGTGGGTGTAGAAACTGGATATTAATTTATTGGACCTAACCACTGTTGGGAAGTTAAATATTGTGTTTGTATCATAAAACAAAGAAGAATCACTATTTCACTCCTGCATCTTGTGATGCAGTCATTTCCTTAACTTCTTTTTCTCTGTTTCTGTGCTATATATTTGTATTCCTTAAGTGTGTCCCACTACTCTACCAATGAATTTCCTCTGTTATTGGGACTGTGATGCAGGTAGTCTGTGTTTTGATTAGTTATTGGTATAGGTCTGCAACTAGGGAGTCGGTCAATTTTGAATCTGTACTGGCTGAACTTACTACCACAATCCCACTCCCCAAGGACATCTGACGTGGAGTGGCATCCTTGTATGTCTGGGAGGACTGAGTCTACATATCTACCAGTAGTCTAGTGCTTCCTTGTTTGTTATCAAGCATTTTAGTTCAGAGGATCTCAGCCATGATCTAATGAGCTTAACTTCCTGTTTAGTTACCTTCCGTGTGACTAAGAGTGGGTCTCTTAAAAGCAAGGTGCTGCAGACCTCTCCCTGGAAAAATATACTTGTGTCTCATGACTTTGTCTAACAAATGAAAAAATAAATACATTTAGCTATTTAGACATTTCACCTTTCTTAGAAGTGGTATACATTCCCTCAGTTATTTGAATGTCTCTAGAGTAGCCTGTGTGAATTGCATCTGCTTTCATAAAAGGGTGGGAATGTTGGCATATTGCTTGTTAAGTTTTCACTGCACCACCATACTGGCCCTTAAGTCTCTCTCTTCTCATTTTGCTTTGCCCCTATAGCTCTAGTAGAGTAAATCAGCTCCCAGTCCACTGGGTACAAATTTGTCAGGACTGACACTAACCTCCCTCAACCTGCAAGCAGGATTGCTTCTACATAAAAATCACATACATATCAGCCCAGTTCCTGGTTAAAGTGATAAACCTTTGATGATGATCCAAATTACCTTTGCTCAGTTAGCAGCATGCATGCTGGCGGAACCAGGTGGTGAAGGACGGGAATGAGCAACGTATACAGGCTTACCCATTCTGAAAAGTGGGAAGTGGTCTGACTCACTGCAGAGCTGGCATCTACAGTAGTTGGATATATGGCTGCAGATGTATGTGTCAGTGTGACTTCCCTGTGTCAGCAGTGCACCACATTGGTAAAGTGTTGGCATGCATCGTCTGCACATATGTGCACATTAGCAGCAATGCTTTCAGACGTTACAAGCCATGTATGCGGAGAGATTCTAGTGTTAAAGACTTGGAATGACTACAAATGGCTCACTGCCAAATTCCCAACTCTCACCTCAAGGGGTAGGGGAGGAACTAATAGGGATCCTGCCATATACAGAAAAATTGAATGGGCTGTAGGGCTACTGCCTTAGTCAGGGAGTGAATGAACCTGGCTGTTGCGTCTCACAGAGGAATAAATGGGTAAGATTGGTAGAGGGATAAAAGCCCAAAATATTGAAGAAGAGGGAGTTTAAAAATAGAAAACAGATCAAATGTTATGCTTTCATTTATTTTCTCATTACCGACAGATTCAAGTTCAAGTTCAAGTTCATGGGGGACAGCACTTCATCTCACTAAATGGGTGTAAGGCAGAGAAACTAATGTTGAGAAGGGCACTAGCTTATTGTATCATATGTGCTAGTGCACACGACACACACACACACACACACACACACACACACACACACACACACACACACACACACACACACACATAAAATGACAAATTGACAATTAGGGGGACTGCCGGTTTACCTGCCACACATCTTTTGGATGCGTCCTAGTAAAAAATATTTTTGTAGCTTTGCCAACTATATACAAAGCAATGTCTTATTTGATAGTTGTGACATATTTCAAAGGCACTAAGAGCGCAGCAACCATCAGAATTTTTGGGTGATTTGAAGCTGTCCAAGAGTTATCAGAACTGCATTTGGAACACTTCACTTCTGTCAGACTGTCAATTTCAAGCCTGATTATTTTAAGTTTGATCATAATTTCCTGCACAGCATGCGACAACTGAAGAAAGAAAATGAATATGGGAAGACTATGTGAAGCTGTGAAGGCAGAATGCCTCAATGTTCAGTTTCTAAGGTTCGGTTCCTACTGAGGCCCATTATATTTTTATATATGCCCTGTGTTTAGCCCAGTACATGTACACTGTTCTTGATGCTGCTTGTGGGAGGAGTAAAGGATGCATAGTTTGCTGTGCTGTTATTGATATTCTGTTGTTGTTGTTTCATATACTTGTAGGTTTGGCCAGATCCTTTTTGCTGGCTTAGGGTGAAGCTGTCTCTTGTCATTCTCTTACAGTCAGTAGTTTGTCACAGTAACCCATAGAAGTCCTACAGAGTATTGACTTTCTTTTTCAGATGGCTCTACTGACTCAAACTTGAGGGCATTTATTTATCTGTCCAACTTATTTTTCAGCAAGCCAAGATCCAAAAACTCCATTTCATTAAATGCATTCTCTGTGACAACTCTGATAGCTTACCCTGAGGTTTTGTGACCTTATAGTTAGTTTTATTAATTTAGAGGGTGCAGGGATAAACCCTTGTGGGGCTTGGGCTAACTTGCTCTATGTAACAAGTATTTAATTAATAGTAATCAATTAATTAGTATTTCATTAATTTATTTATTTGAATTTGTTTACAGGTGTAGAACACTGATCAATTCTACCCAATTTTAGTATCTGTGCATGGTTAGTATGCAAACAGTGATTACACTAATGATGTATATACAAAGAGGTAGTATACATACAAAACAAAATGTATATTAAATACAATATGTTCAACTACTTGATAAAAATCATAGCTGGTAAAGTGAGGGAGTAAACGAACACAGAGTATTTATCAAAGGATGATAAAGTATCAATGAAAGAGTGGCAGAAAAAAGAAGGGGAAGGTTATGTCATATGTCCAGAAGGATTGTAGCTACATTTTACCAGGCTTAATATATGTGATTTCATCAGACATTGGAATATGGGAAAGGAGGAAGTGTCAGATGTAGGCAAGAATGGACTCGTTGGTTCATAGCTCGCTTAAATACAAGTCATTAAAATACTGTTTATGGCACTTTGGATGGAAGAAGGCTATCCTTTGTTGTAGATGGAAAAAAGGTTATCCATTGTTATAGCTGTTCCTACTAGCTAATACAACAGAAAACAGACCTGAGTAACTTATTTTGGGTTTGAGTACCTGCACATCTCAGATGCTAAAGTACCTTTGAGGTCTTTGTTAAGTGGGTAAAGTTCACAGGGTTGCAGTACCTATTTTATGGGTGACACCTTGAAATAGCCGGGGGTTTAATGGTTTACTGTGGTCATGCACTTCAGTGGCATAGCTCTTGACACTGAGACATAACACTGTCTCTGGTAAACATCTAGCACATGTTCAGCTTGCTTCTCTGAGCCGATAGCTACAGTGTGAACATCATTATCTTATAGCATGTGTAGAGAGAAATGTAGACACCAAGGGAATATAAAGGCATTGAGAAAAATACACATACTTCCTATAGACATATAAAGCTGATTTAAGGGTTTGCAGATTACTAGTATCATTAAATAAAATGCTTCTCTTCCAGCAGTGAAAACTTCCATTGATTTTGTGCTAGTGAATTTAGGTGAATAATGTGGCAGAAGGTTCAGTAGAAGTATTTTTATTCAAAAATGATTTTCATATAAGATCTTGATTTTGTGTGTGTGTGTGTGTGTGTGTGTGTGTGTGTGTGTGTGTGTGTGTGCGCGTGTGCTCGTATGTGTGTGTATTTTCAAAAATAGCATTTATAAAGTCCTTCAATGGAAATATGAACACTAAACAATCTGAGACATCTTCGTAAAGGATGATGTGTAAAAACTAGCACACAGTAGTAGAAGGAGAGTGTATATTTACGCTGTCTGATGATCATATATTCACCACTTTTATGTAACCTAGTAGTTTCTGTATTACACATCTTCTCAAGCTTTCCTTCCTTGTCTTCCTCTGAAAAATGACCCTTACCCTGCTTGCCATTATGTCAATTAATAACTAATATAAACCTGTCATAGAGGGTTGTTTATCTTCTTTGCATAATTCAGACAGAACAAGAGCTGATGAATTGGGTTGAAACTGTGTATTATGGAACTATAGCATTTATTTGTAGATGCAACGATAATATGGTTACAGGAAATCTTAACAAATGTGCTAAACATTGTAAGCATTTTGCTATTAACTGTTGCACTGATTACTATTTATTTCTATCCATGTTATCACAAAACAGGGTTATGCAGATTTCATTTACTGACTATTGGCATTTTTGTTTAAATGTGTGATAATCTGGAAAGCTTAACTTATTAAAGAAAGCTCTTCAAAATGGATCTTACCCAACATCTGGGAGAGCAATATTTAAATAAGTACTGCATTTAATTCTTGTGTTAGCACTCATATGTGGGAAGAGAAATGATGAGGGTAGCCCTGAATGGAAAGACAAATGAAAAAATGTTTATAGTTGTGAGAAAAGTAATGCCCCACTTTTTCACAGCATCCAAGGTTTACTTTGATCATATTAATACATTATAGACAGAGATTGTTTTTAGACAAATGTGCTATAATGCCACTGGTGTTTGTTGTAATCAAGAGTCAAACTTTCCAGATGCTGTGGTGAGTGGACTGCATTGTGGTTAATGATTATTACTTCTGTGTCTGCTGTATCTGGTACGTTGTGTCCTTTCTGTGATCTGCATTTCATCATAGTATATATTTTAAACATTATACCAGAAACAGCACACGTGGCTTGTCTCACATCATTTCCAGGCATACTGAAGATGAAGAGCAGGCTGTTTGTCAAGCAGTGCAGAGATAAATGTATCTGAACTGCCATGTTGAAACATTAATCATGACTATGCAGTGCCTCCCCATCCCATGGTTGTCTGACATTAGAGCACACCCTGGGCCAGTGGCATAACAGGCAACAATAATGCTACTGCACAGATGTACACGTCTTCGATACTCGTTTATTTTCTGTTTTGATTTCAGCACCACACCACATTATATTATTGTATCTGTAATTGTAATTGCATAATATTTTGTAATTGTATTTATAATATTATAATTATAATTAATCCAACCATTCATCTTCCCATACCTGCTTTAGTCTAGTGTTGCAATAAAGCTGGGGCCCATCCCAGCAAGCAGTGGGTACAAGGCAAAGCAGTAGTTCTGGACAGAATGCCAGTTCATCGAGATGTAATGATTATGATAGCAGTATTGCATTCACTTGGGAAGCAAATGACTCTAAATAGACAATGTATCTTTCATACTTCTTAGCCTCTTAGGGCAAGAAATCTGGATAAGCCTTCAATAATGGGAGAGACAAAGATCCAAAAACAGGACAATTTTTAAATATTCCTCTTATTTATTTACCCTTTGTTGCCTGGATTAGTCCAACTAAGCCAGAAGCCTCTTTTCAGGGACACCTGAGGTGGTATTTATCCTACTAATGGAAATTTGGCCAGGGAATCAGAGAACTTCCCAACAGGTGCCATGGGATCTTTTATGTCCACCAGAAGTACTGCCAACATAACCAGATAGGGTCTTGGTTTAATGTATCATTTGAAGGATGGCGCACTCAGGAGTGCAGCACTACCTTGCACTCTACAGTGTCCACAATTGATGTACTCTGGGGTGGGAACATAACCCACAGCCTTCTTCACCAAGGTGGGCATGATGCCTGTTGCACTGATACTTAAAAACTTAGAAAGTTGATTGACTAACAGGTTTTGCAATAACATGAACTTTCTGAAGTGTATGAAGTCTGAAATTCAAATCTCTGTCATGATTTTCCGACTTCAATCCTCAATTATTTGCTAGAAAACTAAAAAGTTTGTGAGGAACAGACCAAAAATATGAGGCAAAAATCTGGACAGTTGAGAGGTATGATTGTACTTTATGACAAATAGGTCCATAATCTGTTCTGTATTATATGCCTTGGTATAAGGAACAGAGTTCAGAGGAACCAGAGTGCTGTTTGGGGACTTCCTTAAACTACGTCAGCTGCAATGAATTCATGAATCTGTAAGTGACTGTTATCTCTTGCATGCATACAACTTATAAATACTGAAGCTCATGTGGACAACAAGCCAGATGTCCACAATGTCTTAGGCTGGATAACAAAAAGGACCCTGGTCAGCTTCATAATGTTACTAGCCAACCATTTTTGTGACCATTCCCTAATATTTGCTGTCTTATTTCTTACCCACTCAGCATTGTAAATGAGAGTTAGGCAAACAAGAAATCTAAGAATGAATCATCAGTGAGCATAGTGACTTATCTGTGGCTGATTGGGCATAGCTCTGGAATGTATTCAATGTGGTCTGCTTTAGACTTCTTCAACAGAATGTTGCTGAACACACTAGATACATTTACATCAAGAAAGCTAGTCAGAGTAAGAGGAAACAGCTGAAAAAGTGTTGCAACTTTTAACTTTGCTGCCTGACAGCACATGGTTCTTGCAGTGTGATCATTGGCTGGGTCCCCACATGTCCAGGTGTTCTGATTTCTTCTCACTTCCTGAAGACATGCTGATGAGCAAATTGTTGAACCTCGATATTGTTAGAGGATATTATTTTGTATGTGTATGTGGGGTAGCGGAGTAGAAGAAAAAAAAATCAAGAAACGCCATGTTGGTACACAAAAAAACCCACAAAGACACTGGAACACAGATGTGATGTCATTGTTTTGATTGGACCAAAAAATGTGTTACATCACATATGTGTTCCTGTGTCTTTGTTTTTGTGTGTGTGTGTGTGTGTGTGTGTGTGTGTGTGTGTGTGTGTGTGTGTGTGTGTGTCTGTTTGTGTATGCATGTGACTGTCTTTCTATCTGTCTGGGTGTACTGCAATGGTCTGGCATTGCATCCAGGACTGGTCTTATGCCTTACACCCAGTGAGTGCTAGGGTAAGCTTCTGCACCTCCACTAACTTAAAAATTATAAAAGGGGTATTGAGAAATGAATAACTTATTCCTTGGCTCATTTGTTTTAAATAATTAATTTGAGGATGTGTATCATCTGGACCACACATCTCTATTTTACAGCAACAACAAGAAAACGCTATCACAAGGTCAGCAGAGTTCTATACAAATTGTAAATGACACATCAGGAAAACTGCAAAGAATATAGGGTCATTGGGGCAACAGGCAGCACATTGACCTTTGGTGAAGAAGACTGTGGGTTCTTTTCCTACACCAGGTAGATAGATTGCTGATACTACAGTGTAGCATGGGGGTTGGGTGCAGCACTCCTGAGCATGTTGTTCTCAGGATTAGACATTAAACTGAGGTCCTGCTCACTCAGGTGGATGTAAGAGATCCCATGTCACCTATTGAAAAGAGCAGGAGAAGATCCCCGATGCCCTGGCCAAATTTTCTGTAGTAGTATAAATACTACTTTAGGTGTTCCTTGAAAAGAGGCAACTAGCCTAGTGGGACTAACCCAGTCAACAAAGGGTAAAAAAACAATAAATAAATATATATATTTTAATAAAAAAATAGTAATGAGAAAATGCAGTATTTGTAAATGTAGTATAAAGCAAAGAATGTCGACAAAAACATGAGAACTTTTCAAACACACGCAAGTAAAGAAATAAGGAATTTCATTATACTTGAGAGTAGCAGCTTGGTAAACATACAAGAAACTGTGTCAAAGCATTATAAATTAATATTATGGTATTCACAAGTGCCAGTCTCAAATGTGACCTGAAAGGAAAGATTATTAAATCGCCCTACAAGAAAACACTACCAAGAAGCCAACAGAATTCAGTATAAATTGACATATCAGGAAAACTACAAAGAATGAAAGCTGATGTGTTGACTCTTATTCATTGAGTATTTCTCTATTGTTACACAACATTTTGCAAAAAAGATAACACTACAGATGTTGTTGCACATATACCAGGCCTCAACACAATAGCTAAGTTTACTGTTTGTAGTGTTCATAGGTAATTAATATGTAAGCAGTCTAGGAGACCATTAAGAAGTTTATTCCACATTCGCAGTTGCTGCAAAGTGCTCTTTGGTTAAGTGACATGTTCAAGGTCACACAGGAGGTAAATGAAAGGGAAAAGATTCAAACTCCATACCCTTGGAACAGGAAACAATTCAACAAGTCAGGGATTTAGTACTCTGCTCTATCAGAGTGAAATTATTTTTTACAAACATGAAAAAAATCATCCAGTGTTTGCTCTGAGAGTGTTGATGGAGAAGTACAGAGAAGGTCAGAAGGAGTTGCATTGTGTCTTTGTGGATTTAGAGAAAGCATATGACAGGGTGCCTAGAGAGGAGTTGTGGTATTGTATGAGGAAGTCGGGAGTGGCAGAGAAGTATGTAAGAGTGGTACAGGATATGTACGAGGGTAGTGTGACAGCGTTGAGGTCTGCAGTGGGAGTGACGGATGCTTTTAAGGTGGAGGTGGGTTTACATCAAGGATCAGCTCTGAGCCCTTTCTTATTTGCAATGGTGATGAACAGTTTGACAGACGAGATCAAACAGGAGTCCCCATGGACTATGATGTTTGCAGATGACATTGTGATCTGGAGTGAGAGTAGGGAACAGGTGGAAGAAACCCTAGAGAGGTGAAGATATGCTCTAGAGAGAAGAGGAATGAAGGTCAGCAGGGCTAAGAGAGAATATATGTGTGTGAATGAGAGGGAGGATAGAGGAATGGTGAGGATGCAGGGAGTAGAGGTGGGGAAGGTGGATGAGTTTAAGTACTTGGGATCAACAGTTCAGAGTAATGGTGAGTGTGGAAGAGAGGTGAAGAAGAGAGTACAGGCAGGATGGAGTGGGTGGAGAAGAGTGTCAGGAGTGATTTGTTATAGACGAGTACCAGTAAGAGTGAAAGGGAAGGTCTACAAGAGGGTAGTGAGACCAGCTATGTTATATGGGTTGGAGACAGTGGCATTGACAAAAAGGCATGAGTCAGAGCTTGATGCGGCAGAGTTGACGAGGATGGACAGGATTAGGAATAAGTATATTTGAGGGTCAGCCCAGGTTGGAAGGTTTGGAGACAAAGCCAGACAGGCAAGATTACGTTGGTTTGGACATGTGCTGAGGAAGGATGCAGAGTATATTGGGAAAAAGATGCTAAGGATGAAGCTGCCAGGTAACAGGAAAAGAGGAAGGCCTAAGATAAGGTTTATGGATGTGGTGAGAGAGGGCATACAGGTGGATGGTGTGACAGAGCAAGATGCAGAGGACAGGAAGAAATGGAAACAGTTGATCCGCTGTGGCGACCCCTAACGGGAGCAGCCAAAAGAAGAAGAAGAAGAAAAAATCATCCAGTTGCATCTGCAGATGAGTTGCTTATATATTACTGTGTCACTGTTAATACTTATAATCAGAAACCTGAGAAAAAGTATTGCAACAAACACAGGGAAGCAAGTAGAACCATTCCATTCCACTGCCCAAACAAGGATGAAGCCAAATAGTTGAAAAATGTTGACCAGGAAGCTTCCTTAACCTTTGTCTATGATTCACAAAAATGCTGTAAACTAAAAAACTCACGCAGTGTTACTCTGAACTGAAACATAATGATGCTAAGTAGGAATAGTTTCAAGGCTGGCTATTGCACGAGTGTAGCAATTTTGAAACCGGTTTCTACATTTCCTCATCCAGGGAGTCAGTAACTGTAGAACCTCTCTTTCAAAGGATTTCTTTAATGCCTTTGATTTTGCAAATTACTGTTTACTATTAATACATCTTAAAGATGTGAACTTTGACCAGCAAGGGTTAAATTAAATTAAATTAAAGGGTTAAATAACTACCAGCTTCACAGTGCTCAAGTAATTAACTGGTAAAACACAATTTCTGGATATTGTTATAATAATACAGGAATACATTGAGGTTTCCTATCTGGTTCCTTACTCTTAGCAATATTTACAAACAAGATGAGTCATCACACCAGTCTTGTAAACAGCCCATCTTGTCATGCATCAGAAATAGAATGCCGTGCATCTCTAACATGTACATTTACATGAACTGCTGATAGTGGTAATGGAAGACTTCAAGAGAGTGTGTTAGGAAGAACAGCCATTGTGTACAAAAGGATAGTGAGTTTTATAGCATGCTATGCTGCCTGCCTGGCAGACACCATTCTGATTCAGTAATTAAACTGAGATGCATGAACTTAAAAATAATTTCACGTGTCAGCAACTCATAGACTACTAAATAAATGTATGTGTCAGGCCCTGACAAATGTGTTCTGTCTTATCTGGATTTTTTTTTTTTTAATAAGGATAGTGTAACTGAGCGTAATAGCTCATTTTCAGTAGTGTCCCAGAGAGAAAATCCCCACTGTTAAAAGAGAAACAATAAGAATGTAATTACATATAAGATAGGCAGTGCATGGGTATCGCAACATAATAAGTTATATAAATGCAATTTTGTGGCAATGCTCCAGAACAAAAGGTGAGACAGCATAACATTTATACAAGTTGCAACATAATCAAACATTTAAAAATACTAAAGTTTCTTCGTCCATGCAATTTTTCTCATGACATTATAAGCAGAAAGATTTTTTGCAGTTGGCAAAAGAGGTACTAATAGTAATCTTGCATTTAGATTTGGCATTTTAGAAATCTTTGGGATACTGGGAATATTAACTAAAAAGCAGGCATAGGGAAGATGGAAGTATAGGAGAAGAGAAATGAAGTCAGTGTTGGGGCATAGGATTCGTGAGGGAGTGAGAGGAAGAGTGAGTGAGATGAAGATGGAGAGCAGAGGCCTTGTCAGGATGGAAAGACTGTGATTAGTAGTACTGATTTGAGTCGGAATAGTGGTATGTAATTGCAGTAGATAATTAAGTTGAGTTTGGTTCAAGATCATCTTCACGTGGTGAAGAGGTAATGTTTAAGTGTTCTAGAAAATTATTTTGATTTGTAGGTGAGGTGGATTGAGTTCCACAGTTTGGAAATAGAAACTAAATAAATGGACTCACCTTGATGGTTATTGAATTTAGCTTTGGCCAATATTTTTTGTATTTGTGATCACAGTTGCCTAGATGGGTTGTAACTATATTTTATTGTGCTAAAGTCTTAACCTGGTGTTAGTGAGGGCTGCCACATATGTCAATATGTACAAAAACTGTCAACAAAGATGGGTAAAGGGCAGCAAGACCACGCATTCTCTCTGTCAAAATAGCCTTTCACCCATGATAAGAATAGAATGCTGCAAGAAGTATAAGAAAACTATAAACTATAAAATAACACTGTGTAAATAAATGCCAAACATACAGAGGGAAATATTCAGCTTTGCTTAAGTTTTTCAAGATGTTTTGTTGCAAACCTACTATATTTGCAGAAAAGACTGACCAAAGACAGCATCTAAAAATGGTCTGCAGTAGAAATATTTATAAGTTACTTACCTGACAAAGAAGCTGTATACGCACGCACACATATGTATACATATATATATATATATATATATATATATATATATATATATATATATATATATATATATATATGGGAACACTTCACATAATCGAATTATTAAAATCTCGATTTGCATATGGTCGAGACCATATGATCGAGATTTTAATAAATCGAATGTGTGTAGTGTTCCGAAATAACACTTTACTTACCTGAATACATTACGTGCACACAGAGGCAAGTATTGTTGCATGCCTTGTGTGTACATAATGTATTTTTTGTTTCGTGGTGTTGGCAGGAAGTAAAGAAATCTCCCGTTTTATGCTTCCGCATACAGCGCAAGACGGAGATTTCCCATCTCCCCACTGTAGCGATCTTGGAGTTGGTATATTTAAGTAGGGGTGTGGGGCACAGCCCCACATGGGGTGCAGGGGCTAAGCTTGTGTTTTTTTGTTTTAATGGTTTCCTTCAGAAGTTCGAGTTTCAAACTCGAGCTTTTGGTTTCGTTATTTGTAGTTCGAGATTTCGAAATTCGATCTTCTGAAGTGAATCCATATATATATATATATATATATATATATATATATATATATATATAAATGTATACATATACATGCACACATGCATACACGTATGTGTGTGTGTATATATATATATATATATATATATATATATATATATATACACACACACACACACACACACACACACACACACACATATATATATATATATATATATATATATATATATGTGTGTGTGTGTGTGTGTGTGTGTGTGTGTGTGCATTGCCATAATAGTTAAGGTCTTTGTCTCCTATACATAAAGTAAATGGTTCAGTCCTGACTTCCAACCGATGCCTGTTTGGAGTTTGCATGTTCTCCCTGTGTCTCTGTGGGGTTCCTGCCCCCTCCGAAAAACATGCTGAGTGTTTCCATCTCAAACTCACCAATGAATGGAGCTGTGGGCAGCAGCACAGACTCTATATGGTGCCCTATAGGGGGAAGAGTTGTACAGACCAACTGCTTTGGGCATTTACTCTGGTGTGCAGTATCCTCAAGATAGGAGAACACTGATCACAGACTGCATGCTGTGGTAGGGCTAGCCACTCAATGGTGTAATATAGGATGCTAGATGATTCAGTCATGTTGACTAATGTCACATAATGGGCATGGGTAGTTATCGGTGATAAGTGGGTTGAGGACCCGGCCAACTCCACACTATGCCAGGGACCATGCTAATGGTGGGAGGGGTGTATGTGCCCCTATTGGCCAGTGTGTGCCCGCCATAAAGCCCAGCAGCCATGGGTCAATAAGCTACTGGCTGGTTGGTGTCTAAGTTCCCCAGCCTGGATCACCTGGGATATCTCTGTTGAGCAAAAGTTGGATGTAAAAAACAATCAACCTACCAAACATGAACTGAGAATTGCTACACTTTAATGTAGGTTCACTGACAGGGCACAACTTGGAAGTGGATGATATGATGATACGGAGGAGACTTGACATCCTCTGTATCCAAAAAACAAGATGGAAAAGCAGTGCAGCAAAGCCACTTGGCTTGGGATCCAGAGTCTAGTACTCAGTAGAGGAACAGGTTAGAAATGGTGTGAGAATTGTGGTGAGAGGGAAGCTTCAGAAGACAGTGAGGGATATCATCAGAATTAGTGACAGACTCATGGCAGTAGGACTCCAGTGTAATGATAGGGCAGAATTCATCATCTCAGCCTATGTCCCAG
>NC_056729.1:1162325289-1162372789 GCF_019279795.1 Protopterus annectens | reverse complement strand
TTTATAAATATGAACATGTGTTTGAATTGTGAGGTAATAACTTTATTTTTTAAAAGGCTCTGGCCAACCCATTAGAAGTTAGAGTTAAAACTTGAAAGAGCACTACTGGAGGGAGTGAATTAAGAAAGAATGAGTTAAAAGGGACATTTAACAGTTAAATATGCAGAAGAATACAAACATGCACAGAAAAAAATAACAGAAAATGATCACTTTGAGCAAATAAATTACAAGCGAAAAACATCTGTATGTAGCTAAGCCTTCTCAGCTCTTTGTTATTTGAAATCATTACTGAGCCCTACGCTACACTGTCTGAATTTCCAGAAGACATCACAGACGGAGACATAAGTACAGAAAACAAACTCACAGGTCTGTATACTGCAAGTTCCATGGTAGCCCTCCCCTTAAATGTTATGCTATTATTTGTATGACCTGCCATGGTAGTTGAAGTCATGCTGTTGTCTGTATAACCTGCTGTGGTAGTCAGTCATGTTATTGTCTGTATGACCTGCCTTGGTAGTCAGTCATTTTATTGTCTGTATGACCTGCCATGTTACTCAGTCATGCTATTGTCTGTATGAGCTGCCATGTTAGTCATACATTTTAGTGTCTGTATGACCTGCCTTGGTAGTCAATCATGTTATTGTCTGTATGACCTGCCTTGGTAGTCAGTCATATTGTTGTCTGTATGACCTGCTGTGGAAATCGGTCATATTATTATCTGTATTACCTTCTGTGGTGTTCAGTCAGTCGTCTTATCTCTATGATCTGCCATGGCAGTCAGTCATGTTACTATCTGTATGTCCTTCGGAAGTAGTCAGTTATGTTATTGTCTGTATGACCTAACATGGTGGTTAATCATATTATTATCTGTATGCCCTGCCATGTTAGTCAGTCAAGTTATTATCTGTATGTCTTACTGTGTTAGTCAGTCATGTTATTATGTCATTATATTATTATATGACCTGCCGTGATAGTTGAAGTCATGTTATCTATATGACCTGCTCTGGCAGTCAGTCATGTTATTATATTATTATATGACCTGCTGTGGTAGTTGAAGTTATATTATTATCTGTATAACCTGCAATGGTAGTCAGTCATGTTATTATGTTATGTTATGATATTATTAGATGACCTGCTGTGGTAGATGAAGTCATGTTATTATCTGTATAACCTGCTGTGGTAGTCAGTCATGTTATTATGTTATTATATTATTATGTGACCTGCCGTGGAAGTCAGTCATGTTATTATCTGTATTACCTACTGTGGTAGTCAGTCATATTATTATCTTTATGGCCTGTTGTAGTAAGTTATATTATTTTCTGTATGACCGGCTGATAATCTGAGACACTAGTTCTCATTTTCTCATTGAACTAACCAACACACACAAAATCCTTTGAGCTGTTCTCATTTTATATTTGCTATACCGACTTATGAAACAGGAATATTTGTGCAGCTGATGTTTTGCACGAGCATTACCTAAAGTAACTTATACTTTCAATCGGTTCTGCATTTCAGTTGTGGTAACTGTTTTTTTAATCTTTTATTACAGTATTTTTATTTCATCTAAATTATGTGTTTTGACTTTATTCTCAGTCATAGCTAAAAAGGGACCTAATAAGTTCAGACTACTCACTGGGTTATGAACTGACTGAAAAAAAAAATACATGTGAGCAGCGCCAAAACTTTTCTGTGAACACTTCTGTAGCATTGACATTACGGTGCACAGCATGTTCCGTAGCAACTTATCTATGAATTCCAATAAAGTGCAAGAGGACAGTACTATGTCTCTGGCCTGGAAGTGAGACTCATTTCACTGGCTTTCATAATTTTAATCTGCAATGTTTTAAGATGCCCCATGTAGTAATCCATTTCTAAGTAAACACATGCGTTGAGTCGCCTAGTTAGGTGCATGTAGTGCATATGTACAATGCCCATTATATAGCTCTATCAGCATTTCTGAACACTATACATTATAGTAGCTTTTAGGGGCTAGGGCAAAGGAAAGATACTTGTTTTATAATTGTCTAATCTGTATGGACTTCCAAATTACACAAGAGCCTTAGATGTGTTCGTTAGTGTAGATAATGCTATGCAGTGTTACTAGAGAGGTTCATATAAAGAACCAGGGGATTTATGGAAAAATTATACTTTTACTCATAATATGACTGATTAATTCATTTTTTTACCTGTCATATGCACATTTTCTGCCATATCAATGATGATATTTACTCTTTCCTACTCAGTACCAAAAAAACTCCTGGATGGTAGTCAACCACAACTGACAAGTTACCAAGGAATTCGACAGTCAAGCCATATCCAGCACCCAAGACCCTATGATCCCAATGTCATTGAAGACGGAGCATATTTTCATGATGTGTCATCCTTCATAACAGAAGCACATTCAGGTACTTTTCTTCAGATAGTCTCATACTGGTGTCATTTGCAGCAGGTTTAGTCAGAGTTCTTTGGTTTTCATGACTTTCTTTTATTTCTGAAGTAAACTGTACTTTCTTTGAGTTCTGAAATCTCTTATCTTGAAAGTTTATGCAACCTTGGATATCTGTAAGATGACACCTTTTGTTTCAAGAAAAGGGGGATACAATCCCAGCTTTCCCAGCTCTGTGGCACAGAGGGCTAAATGCTACCCAGATGACCTGGAATGGATTATTGTCTTAGGAAGCTGGAAGAGCTGGTGAGGGCTAGGCATAAGATATGTGTCTTATATCATGAGTGGTTGTGATGGCTCCTCCCCCTGTAGGGACATGGCTCTCAGGGGAGTGCAATAGGCCACTCACCTAAGAACAGGCCCCAAGGAGAAGGATATGGGTGAAACTGCTCAAGCTAGTGTGGTACCCTTGTGGATTTATGTCAAAGAACAGGCCTACCTGTGTTTGATAGACATAGGCAGCCTGTCAGCAGTGATGCAGATCTCATGACACAACCAGGGGACTGGGTTACGCTGCAGCCATAAAATGTGCTAATGGTTGCCAGGATAAGGGCTCCATGATCAGCTTTTACATCACAGGAAATGAATGAGCTAAGAACAGCTCTCATTCCATGCTGATGGATCAATACACACAGGAAGCTGATAGTTGGCAGGCAGTGGGGTGCCAAAAGAATAAATAAAAAAAGAAAAGAAAAAGCAGATACATTCATAGTTATCACCCTGTGGATGAAAATCACCTGTCCTTTCCTTGCATGTGTACTATCTCTGCAAGTGTAATCACCTATCGTCTCCTTTCATGTGTGCTGTTTCTGCAGGTGTAATCACCTATCCTCTACTTGCAGGTGTGCTATCTATGCAGGTGTAATAACCTATACTTTCCTTGCATGTGTACTATCTCTGCAGGTCTAATCACCTATCCTCTCCTATCATGTGTGCTGTCTCTGCAGGTGTAATCGCCTATCCTTTCCTTGCATGTGTACTGTGACATCCCCATGCTGGGCCAGTAATCAAAGAGCCTGAATCCTTACCACTGACACTGGAGAGGGATGTGCACTTGGAATACAAATTGATAAACTCAGTATTAATAGATACAGACCTGTCTGCATCAAACACAATTTTCATTAAGAGCACACAGGGCACACACTCAGCCCAGGGTCTGGGTGTCTCTGTATGTGTCTCCCCAGGTCCCTGATAAGGCTCCCCACTGCCACTGTGGAATCAGTGCTTTGTGTCCCTGCCCCAAGTAGCTGACACACATACTCTTTGAGATTTAATTTTCACACACACACACACACACACACACACACACACACACACACACACACACACACACACACACACACACACACATACACACACACCTGGGAAAGGCTGGCACAGATAATCCACTCTACCAACTTTGCCCAGACTATAAGGTGGATTCACTGGCACCAGTTAGTTACTACAAGGCTCTTAAAAGGGTATCCAATTATGCTGAATGAAATTAATATTAATGCAAATGGTAATGTTGTCAAAACAGCAAGGCTTTCAGGAGTGTCCAGAGTTATCACCAAATAAATATGTAAAAATATTCTCAAAGCTTAAATATTTCCTAAAAAGGGCCAGCCACAAAATGAAAAGTTTAAATAGATTTACTAATAAATAATTAAAAAACAAGAAAATACTGAATATATATTCAGAGTAAACCACAGAGTTCAAATCACAGGAGATATTGAAAATAAAATTGATTGACAGACTCATGCAAATAAAGAAAAACAATCTCTAATCTAAGCTTCACTATATTCCTGTCTGAATCTAGGAGAATTACTATTCCTTAATAACTTACTCAGTAAAGCAAGACACCATGAACTATGTAAGCAGTCTTTCTAGTCAGCTTTCCCAAAACAGAATACTCAATACTTGGAGATTACGCCCTATAAAATATAATATCCAAAATATCTTGCAGAATGACCTCATCTGGTCACCTGATTTTAGGTTCTCACAGTATCCCCCTTTGAAGCTGAGATAGGACTTTAGCATAGATGGCTCTTACAGATGGCAGTACCTGGGACCTCACCTCTTTTTACTGAGCTAATGAAAAAGGCTTCTTCCAGACCCACTGTTTTTGGTCCTATTCAGCACTGTTGGGTGCCATTTTAATGGTTTACCAACTCCTTTACATTTCTCTTATTTTTTTTCCTTAAAGCCAGCTGATTAACCTCTGCTGATCTAGTAGTCTCTATTAAAACATACACATTTATAGGTTCATAGGTTCATAGGTAGGTACTAGGCTATTGGCCCTAGGGCCCATATAAGCCTAGCCAAAAAGGTACCCTGGCTTTCGCCACCCAAGAAAATTATTTTCCTGTATCCCTGTCGAGCAGAGCACATATGATATAATAGGCTAAATGATCACTGCAGGTCTCATCACCTGTCCTCTCCTATCATGGGTGTTGTCTCTGCAGGTGGAATCACCTATGCTCTACTTGCATGCGTGCTGTCTCTGCAGGTGGAATCACCTATGCTCTGCTTGCATGTGTGCTATCTCTACAGGTGTAATCACCTATCCTTTCTTATCATATGTGTTATTCCTGCAGGTGTAATCATCTATCCTGTCCTTGCAGGTGTGTTATCTGTTCAGGTATAATCATCTATCCTCTCCCATCATGTGTGCTGTCTCTGCAGGTGTAATCACGTGTCCTCTCCTTGTATGTGTACTATTTCTGCAGGTATAATCAGCTAGCCTATCCTATCACATGTGCTTTCTCTGCAGATGTAATTCCATTTCATTCATGCTGATGGTCCTTGCAGATTAAATGCCTTTAAGTAAAATCAGCAGATAGTAAACTCTTCATTTCTTGTTACAGTGAAGGACAGTTATGGAACATATCACCAGTGTGTTTTGTAAAAGATGGCAGGCATTATTCTTGCTCTTGTTAGTGTAATGTGGGAAGGTGACTAAAGCTATGGTGTTAACAAATGTAACAACATCAGTAATGTGGCTGTGAAAATGTTAAATCCAGTTAATAATGCACTGATCTGCATTGCTATTTTAAGAGTCTACATTTTGTACATTGTTTTTTAGTAAAACATTTGGTAAGGCACTATAGTGCTGGAAAATATAAAGTTATTTACTTTAGGTATAACACCAGAGACACATCCCATCCTCTGTGGAACTGTACTGGAGGAGACACTGATGAAAAATAAAAAACTTCTAGTCATAATCACTTTGAGTCTGAAACATGCTGTGAACAGGACTGGATGTAAAGTGTTGTGATGTGTGGTAACAGTAGGGTATACTGACTCAAGGGAAGTCCTAAAGTTTCTTAAAATGTTTAGTAACTGAAATGGATACAGAAATAGTTTAGCAGGACAGTGAAATATGTGTATGTTTACAATTGTCAGTAAAGAACAAAGAGGTTAGGATTGTGTGGAATAACAAAAGTCCTGGGACTGAATGATATGGACTTAAAAGGACGGTAAGAGAAAGTGATTACATTTGCAAAGTGACACGTTTGCAAAGGAAGGAAAGAGATGATAAGACAATTCGACTCATAGAATAAGAGGGTGACATTTAATAGGTTCATAGGTAGGTACTAGGCTATTGGCCCTAGGGCCTATATAAGCCTAGCCCAATGTACCCTGGCGTTCGCCACCCAAGAAAATTATTTTCCTGTGCCACTGTCAAGCAGAGCCACAGAAGTGATCCCCGAGGTGAATTTCCTATCTCCCATCCAATCATCAAGATTTTTCTTGAAGAGTGCTAATGAGGAGCTTTGTTTGATATAGATAGGTAGTTTGTTCCAGAGTATGGGAAGTCACTGGGACAGGAATCTATCCCTCCAGCATATTCTGTTTATTGTGGTGATGAGGTTTAGGTCCCTAGAGCGTGTAGCTCATAGGGATTGGGATTTCTTTAAGTGGAGCATGTCTAAAACCTCTAGATTTGACATAGCTTTGTGTGTTAGGCAGAGATCGCCTCTGAGTAGGCGATATGCAATGGAGTAAAGCTGCAGTTTTTTGAGGTGGTCTGCAAAGGGCATCTCTTTGAGGCCGGTAATCCTCTTTGTGAGGTATTTCTGTGGCCTTTCCAGTTGTTGTAGATGTCTTGTGAGGTACATACCAAAAGGGGCATTGTACTCTATAATGGGTCTAATGAGTGACGAGTAGAGGGGAACAATGAACTCTTTTTTCCTGGATGAGAAACATTTTATGATGAGGTGTGCCACATAGAAGGATTTCCTGACTACTTTGGTGATGTGATTATCAAAGGAGAGACTACTGTCCACCTGTGTCCCAAGGTCTCTTATCACACTTTTGGTGTTAAGTAGACTACCACCTATGTGGTAGTTCATGGATACTGAGTTTTTACCAAAAGGGATGACAATGCACTTTTTGGCATTGAGCTTGAGGCCATGGCTTTGACACCAGGCATCTGTCTCATTGAGGCCCTTTTGTAGGATGTCCACATCTTTTGGGGTTTTGATTATGGCTCCTAGTTTGCAGTCATCTGCGAAATTCATTAGCCAAAGACCTTCTGTGTTGGCCTGTACTTCAGAGAAGTAGATACCAAACAGGACTGGACCCAGGACTGAACCCTGTGGTACTCCACTTGTCACTGGTCTGAAGTTGGATTTGGAGTCTGCTACTTTCACAGTGTGGGTTCTGTCAGTGAGCCAGTTGGCAAGCCATCTTGTAACATAGGGATTTATACATAGTTTAGTGAGTTTATCTATAATTCCAGAGTGAGGGATGATGTCAAAAGCCTTGGCGAGATCTAGATAGGCTGTGTGAACCACCTTACCCTCATCTACGTTTGGTGACTGCTTCAAAGAAGTCTATCAGGTTTAGGAGACATGATCTGCCTTTTACAAACCTGAAGTGGGTGGGGTCCTGAGTTTGGAGATTACCAATGTCATTGTTTATAAGTTCCATGATGATATGCTCCATAGCCTTGCAGACCAGGCTCGTTAGGCTAATGGGGTGGTAGTTTCCGGGGTCTGTGGTGGCTCCCCCTTTGTGGAGTGGGTAACTGTTGCTGTGTGCCATTCAGTGGGCACATAGCCTGAGGTGAGGCTATGACTGAACATGGTACTTAGGTGGGGTGCCAGTTCATTCTGTAGTTCATGTAGAACACAGCCTGGGATGTCGTCAGGTCCCATGGATGCTGTGTTCTTGGCTTTGGATAGTGTGCTTTTTACCTGTGCAGCCGTGATTACAAGAACTTTGCTTTCTTCTGGTATAGAGATGGGCCCTTTAGGGGATGACAGAGGGGTAAAGTTAGCACTGAACCTATCTGCCAGGATGTTGGCAATATCAGTTGGTTCTGTATATTTAGTGCCATTGTACTGTAACTCAGAGCAGATCTGAGTGTTGCCATTGAGATTCTTGACATAGCTTTGTGGTTGTCTTTAGAGTCAGTGGTGATTTTGTTTTCATAACTAGCTTTGGTGGATGTTATGAGGGATCTCAGCTTCTTACTGAGGCTGACCAGGAAGTTTCTCCAATCATGGGATTTTACTCTTTTTTGCAACAGTTTCTTTATTCTGTTGTAGAGTTTGTTGTAGAGTTTGTTTATGGCAGGGGACCACCAGATTGGCTTCCTTTTTTGGAGGATAGCATCTTACTTCTGTTAGGGATTGCATGATCCATGCACTCGTGTAAGTGCTTATAAAGTGCATTTGTGTAGGATTCAGCAGTCATACCTCTATTGTCCGTCAGCATGGGTGTTGTGACATTTGCCACTTCTGTCTTAAGAAGCGTGAAGTCAGCTTTGGAGAAATTTTTTACTGTGGTTTCCTTAATGGGGGGTGGGGGAGGGATGTGGATGTCTAGGGTGATTAGCTTGTGGTCGGATTTGACCAACAAGGAATTGACCTCTGGTGTGGAGCACCGGTTGCCCATGTTGGTAATAACCAGGTCTAGGATATTGCTGCCCCTGGTGGGGGTGTGGATAAGTTGATCCATGGCATTGGAATTTATGAATTCTAGAAAACGTTGAGCACAAAAGTTGGTACATGAGTAGTTTTCCCAGTTAATGGTAGGGTAGTTGAAATCACCAATTATTAGTGTGTTAGGTTGTACTCTAATATTTTCCAGTGTATTAAGAAATGAGGAGTGGGAATCCTGGGGCATGGTGGGGGATCTGTAGCAAGCTACAATTTGGATTGCGGTCTTGCCCAGAGTTAGTTGCACTTGGATAATTTCGGATGCATTATGCTGAGCAACTAGCCTGGACGTGTGGATATCCTTAATGAATATGGACACGCCTCATCTTCTTTCGGCTGTTCCCATTTGGGGTCGCCACAGCAGATCACCTGTTTCCATTTCTTCCTGTCCTCTGCATCTTGCTCTGTCACAACAACCACCTGCATGTCCTCTGTCACTACATACATAAACCTTATCTTAGACCTTCCTCTTTTCCTGTTACCTGGTAGCTTCATCCTTAGCATCTTTTTTCCAATATACTCCGCATCCCTTCTCAGCACATGTCCGAACCAATGTAATCTTGCCTCTCTGGCTTTGTCTCCAAACCTTCCAACCTGGGCTGACCCTCTAATATACTTATTCCTAATCCTGTCCACCCTCGTCACACCCAGTGCAAATCTTAACATCTTTAACTCTGACACATCCAGCTCAAACTCCTGCCTTTTTGTCAATGCTACTGTCTCCAACCCATATAACATAGCTGGTCTCACTGCCTTCTTGTAGACCTTGCCTTTAACTCTTACAGGTACTCGTCTGTCACAAATCACTCCTGACACTCTTCTTCACCCACTCTATCCTGCCTGTACTCTCTTCTTCACCTCTCTTCCACACTCACTGTTACTCTGAACTATTGACCCCAAGTATTTAAACTCATCCACCTTCGCCACCTCTACTCCTTGCATCCTCACCATTCCTCTATCCTCCCTCTCATTCACACACATATATTCTGTCTTAGTCCTGCTGACGTTCATTCCTCTTCTCTCTAGAGCATATCTCCATCTCTCCAGGGTCTCCTCCACCTGTTCCCTACTCTCACTACAGATCACAATGTCATCTGCAAACATCATAGTCCATGGGGACTCCTGTCAGATCTTGTCTGTCAACCCGTTCATCACCATTGCAAATAAGAAAGGGCTCAGAGCTGATCCTTGATGTAACCCCACCTCCACCTTAAATGCATCCATCACTCCCACCGCAGACCTCACCGCTGTTACACTACTCCCGTACATATCCTGTACCACTCTTACATACTTCTCTGACACTCCTGACGTCCTCTTACAATACCACAACTCCTCTCTAGGCACCCTGTCATATGCTTTCTCCAAGTCTACAAAAACACAATGCAACTCCTTCTGACATTCTCTGTACTTCTCCATCAACACTCTCAGAGAAAACATCACATCTGTGGTGCTCTTTCCCAGCTTGAAACCATACTGCTGTTCACTAATCATCACATCCCTTCTTAACCTAGCTTCCACTACTCTTTCCCATAACTTCATGCTGTGACTGATCAATTTAATCCCTCTGTAGTTACTACAGCACTGCACATCTCCCTTATTCTTAAAAATCGGTACCAAAACACTTTTTCTCCATTCCTCAGGCATCCTCTCACTTTCCAAGATTTCATTAAACAATCTGGTTAAAAACTCCACTGCCATTTCACCTAAACACCTCCATGCTTCCACACTTATGTCATCTGGGCCAACATGTACTTCATGATTCACTATCCCTACATCATCCAACCTTCTCTCCCTCTCATTCTCTTCATTCATCAACCCCTCAAAGTACTCTTTCCATTGCCTCAACACACACTCCTCGCTTGTGAGTAGGTTTCTCTCATTATCCTTTATCACCTTTACCTGATGCACATCTTTGCTAGCTCGGTCCCTCTGTCTAGCCAATCGGTACAGGTCCTTTTCTCCCTCCTTAGTGTCCAACCTTTCATACAATTCTTCATATGCCTTATCCTTACCCTTCGCCACCTCTCTCTTTGCCATGCACCTCATCTCCTTATACTCCTGTCTACTTTCTTCATCTCTCTAACAATCCCACTTCTTCTTTGACAACCTGTTTGCCTCTATACTCTTATGTACTTCCTCATTCCACCACCATGTCTCCTTGTCGTCCTTCCTCTCTCCCGATGTGATACCAAGCACCTTTCTAGCCATCTCCCTTACTAGCTCTGCTGTAGTTACCCAGCTATTTGGTAACTCTTCACTGCCACCCAGTGCCTGTCTTAACTCATCCCTGAACTCCACCTCACAATTACCCTTTTTCAATTTCCACCATTTGATCCTTGGTGCTGCCCTCACACTCCTTCTCCTCTTCTTGATCACCAACATCATCCTACAAACCACCATCCTATGCTGCCTAACTACACTTTCTCTGGCCACCACTTTACAGTCTCCAATCTCCTTCAAACTGGCTCTCCTACATAAGATATAATTCACCTGTGTGCATCTTCCTCCACTCGTGTATGTCACCCTATGCTCCTCCCTCTTGTTAAAATACATATTTACCACAGCCATATCCATCCTTTTCGCAAAATCCACTACCATCTGACCTTCTGCATTCCTTTGTTTAACACCATACCAACCCATCACTTCCTCATCCCCACTTTTCCCTTCACCAACATGCCCATTTAAATCTGCTCCAATCACCACTCTCTCACCCTTGGGTACAGTCATCACCACTTCATCCAATTCACTCCAAAGTTTTTCTTTCTCATCCATTGCACACCCAACTTGTGGAGCATATGCACTAACAACATTAATCATTACACCATCAATTTCCAGCTTCATAAACATCACTCTATCAGACACCCTTTTCACCTCAAAAACAATATTCATACTGTTCCTTCAGAATAACTCCTACGCCATTTCTCCTCCCATCCACACCATGATAAAACAATTTGAACCCACCTCGGATACACCTAGCTTTACTCCCCTTCCATCTGATCTCTTGCACACACAATATACCAACCTTCCTTCTGTCCATCATATCAGCTAGCTCTCTCCCTATACCAGTCATACTGCCAACATTCAAAGTTCCGACCCTCACTACCACAGTCATAGCCTTTTTCCTCACTTCCTGCCTTCGGCCATGCCTTCCTCCTCTTGAAAGTACAAAAACACACTTTCACTGCAAGGGTGCTTTTATTAAGGTATTGCAGATTATCTGGTGTAACAGCAGCCTACCAGTGCATTTCCAACTGTCTGAGATATGTTTTTATGTTTTCTTTATCAACAAGAGTCGTAAACTTTCCAGATACACCAATTTGGAGCAGGCAACCTAAATAGAACTAATCCTGTATGAAGCTCTCTCAGTCATCTGCGACTAATACTACCCTCCTGTACAGTACTAATATCCCCCTCTCCTCCTATATAACTGTACAACTTATTCGTTATATTTCTTGAGTTCATTACAGACCTATATAATAGTAAAATCTTCCTTCCTACATAATTTTATAATTTACATTACTCATCCACCTTGCCAACCTTTCTTCACTGAAATATAAGAACACTAAACTTCTTTACAACAATGTTTTCACTTCTACAGTATCAGCTCATTTACTTTCTGCAAGATTTTAGAACTACGAGAAATGTATGGACTTGAGCTTTTCGACCCAGGACTCCACTGAAAATGGGATCTGCCCAGTTGGACTTTCCTGGTCAACAAAACAAATAAATAAATAAAATAATATACATGCAACTCAGTGCAGTATTTTGCATTGCAAAATAAGAAGATGCCATTCAGGTGCAGTTACTCACTTAAAAGTTCTACGAAGTATCAGTTTAGAGAGACAAAAATTATACCAGAAACATCTGGCTAATCAAGAGTTACTTTGAAGAGTTGTTAAAGACATTTTCTTTGTTTCATTTGTAATAATGACAAGCAGTTGTTGAAACCCTGATAGGTTCCATTGTTTAACCTGCAACAGGCTGCCTTCAAGAAGTTTGACTGCATAACCATATAGTGATATTTTTTAACATGCATTTATTATTGCAGTTATTTTTTATATTTTATGCTTTTGATCTGCGGCGGTGGTGCTGCGGTAGCGTTGTCGCCTCACAGTTAGATGTTGCCCGTTCGATTCTCAGTTAGAGTGTCTTCTGTGTGGCGACATGCGTGAATGGGCGTTCCTTCGTTGGAGGTTGTGTGTTAGGCCCGGCAAGCCTAAATAAAACTCTACTGCCAATCATTAGCGGACCGGAGTTCCGCTGTGGCGACCCCTAACCGGGAAAAGCCGAAAGACACAAACAGTTCCTGCTGACCACTAACCATCAGTTATGTCGTAATTTGTTGACCCATTTCCCTCTTGTAGAAACAGCTGATCACAAGAAACCATTGTCTGGGAAGCTATCATGGTTTTCTTGTGGTGAGGACTAATTTTCTCTGTTCATAACCAGAATCATGGGAAGGCATTACATAATGTGTTAATGTTTATTTTTAGAAATTAGGTTCCCTGGTTTTGTGTTAGCTTTCCCAGTACTGCATTTTACGTATATACTCTAACTTGAACCAGATCAGACATTACATAGTAGACCAGGCAAAAATCAGATTCAAAAACACCTGTAAGAAACACAATAAAATGACATTTCCTAAGTTAAAATAGTTAAAATGTTTTAGTCCTCTGTTTTTTAGGGGTCTACTTGAGCTAGTAGAAAATTAGCTCATCAAAACCCGGTTCATCAACCACACATTAATGAAAGTGGTAGTTTGATGAAAATGTCATATGTACAAGAATATGGCTGACAGTTAATGGCAAGTGACTATAGCATGCAGTGCTTCAAAAATAAAACAATCCATCAGTTATTTGGGTGGCGCATCCCACTATCCCTTAATTCAAGAGCTTTTTTTTCATAATCTTACAAATGCATAACTCCTCTGCCAGAAAGTGGAGGATACAACTCTTATTAATCCCTGAAACTTTGCAATTTCAAAAAATATTTAATTCCACAGATGCCTTCACAAAATTTCACAACATTGCATTGCAAGACTGTTATTTATTTTTGCTAAAGTTTCCTCCATTTGTTATATATAACTGTAGTTAAGTAGCTTGATTTGTTCTGGAATTCAACAGGTGTGGACGTCTCTGTAGCATCAGATTTTCCACCACATTCAGTGAAGAGTGCTGCAGTTTAGTCACCTTAGTCAGTTTTTGTACTCTCGAGTTCTTTTTGTTCAGAAATCAGTGTACCCTTCTAAGCTGTTTCAGGTAGACTGATCAGAAGAAACTTTAAGTTGTCATCTGCCATTATCCCTTAGGTCCTTAATGACTGCATTATTGTAAGAGGCAGGATCGGACAACTGCATCTGCAAAATTTGGTCCAAGCAAACTATAATCTCTGCTTTAAATCCATGTGTTTCTTTTATCACCACTACTGCAGAATATTTTCCTGAGTAATATAAATGTAATCATTCCTGTTTCTGCTGATTATTATATTATGAAATGGTATCAAAAACATTAACAAGAGCACCATTGAAGTGCTTCTCCTGACTCAGGCATACAGTCACAAAATAAATAAGTAACGGGGAGATATTAGATAAAAATGATGTTTGCCATAGTACAGAAAGAAACTAGATGGACACAAATAGCAGATGAGCTTGGATTTTTTATTCTTCAGAAAATGCCATGTAGAAAATAATGCACCAATTATTACCATATAATTTTCTGGCTCTTACATCTGCTTTGTAACATCTCTTTGTAAATCAGAAACCATTTCACTTCTGCCATTTGTCTTTGACTGGTTTCTCCCTAGCTTCCCACATCCCAGGCAGTATTACATTTTTTGTACCCACTTTTCTCCCATTATCTTTATCACAGTATATTTAACTTTTCATCAATAAGAAAAGTATTATCCTAACTAACACCCCCTCCACAAATCCCTTAATTACCACCCTACTAATATGCTCCCCATATAGACACCCATGATACTCAGGATCCAAATGGGTTTGGGGTACATGACTTAGCTTGCAAGGGTCTGAGTGGTCACTAGCCTAGTGACAACCTATGATCTTATGAACCTATGAACTATATTTTATGAATAAAGGTCTAGTTCTCCACTTTTGTAGTATCTCAGTGCAGGGGAACAGAAAGAAGATATTGTTTTATATGAATGTAAAGAACCCAGGAAGTATAGTCCTGGATGTCACCATAACAGGGCATAACTGTGGTACTAGCAACTAGAATTGGAAAGGACTGCAAACAATTGAGGATGGTACTATAGCTCAGAGAGAACCTAATGATGACTAAAATTCAAACTGAACTGAGCAAATTAAGAAAGTATGGGCATTCTTAAGATAGGCAGAAACAGACATTCATGCAGGAGCTGTTCCCAGAACCTAGGGCTTATAGGTTCATAGGTTTATAGGTAGGTACTAGGCTATCTGCCCAAGGGCAGTTATAAGCCTAGCCAGACTGTGTCGTCTTTCACCGCCCCATTGATTAAATAACTGATCCTCTGTCAAGCAGAGCCAATGAATTTATCCCAGGGGTGTATTTTCTGTTACCGATCCACTCGTGAAGGTTTCTCTTGAAGAGTGTTAGTGAGGGGCTCTGCCTAATGTAGTTTGGAATTTTGTTCCAAAGCATGGGGAGTCTCTGTGACAGGAATCTATCCTCCCAGCATGTTCTATTTATTGTTGTGGTGAGGTTTAGCTCACTAGGGCGTGTGGCTCGCAGTGACTTGGATTTCTTTAGGTGGAGCCTGTCCATCAGTTGTGAGTTGGATATGGCTTTGTAAGCCAGGCAGAGATCACCTCTGAGTAAGCGATATGCCACTGAATACAGCCAGAGATTTTTCAGTTGAGCTGCATAGTTTGAGGCCAGTAATCCTTTTGGCGAGGTACTTTTGTGGTCTTTCCAGCTGATGGAAGTGTCTTGTGAGGTACATCCCAAATGGGGCGTTGTATTCTATGATGGGTCTGATGAGTGATGAGTAGAGGGGCACTATAACCTCTTTATTTCTAGATGCAAACCCTTTAGTAATTAGATGGGTAACATAGAAGGATTTCCTAACTACTTTGGCAATATGATTGTCAAAGGAGAGATTACTATCTACCTGGGTCCCCAGATCTCTTTTTACCTCATCTGTACTAAGGGGGCTGCCACCTATGTGGTAATTCGTGGGTGTTTTGTTTTTCCCAAATGGGGTGACTATGCATTTTTTGGCATTTAGCTTGAGGCCATGACTTTGACACCAGGTGTCCATCTCAGTAAGGCCCTTTTGGAGGATGTCCGTGTCAGCCGGAGAGTCAATTATGGCTCCCAGTTTGCAGTCATCGACGAACTTGGTTAGCCATAGTCCTTCTGTGTTTGCCTATACTTCTGAGAAGTATATGCTGAACAGTAGGGGTCCCAGGACCGAACCTTGTGGGACACCATTTGTGACAGGTTTAGAGTCAGACCTGGAGCCTGCTATTCTTACCGTGTGAGTTCTGTCTGTAAGCCATTTGGCAACCCATCTCATGACGTAGGGGTTTATGTTTAGGCTGGTGAGTTTTTCTGTAATACCCGAGCGGGGAATGGTATCAAAAGCCTTGGCGAGGTCAAGGTAGGCTGTGTGAACTACCTTTCCCTCATCTATGGCCTTGGTGACTGTCTTGAAGAAGTCAACCAGGTTTAGTAGGCATGATCTGCCCTTAACAAAGCCAAACTTGGTCGGGTCAAGTGTTTGGAGGTTCTCAATGTCTTTGTTAATGAGTTCCATGATGATGCGCTCCATAGCCTTGCAGACCAGGCTAGTCAGGCTTATGGGGCGATAGTTACCAGGGTCAGTTGTGGCCCTTCCTTTGTGGAGTGGAATAACCATTGCTGTGTGCCATTCTATTAGCACGTAGCCTGTGGAGAGGCTGAGGTTGAACAGTGTGTTTAGGTGGAGGGTTAGTTCATTCTGTAGTTCGTGCAAGATGCAGCCTGGGACACCATCTGGCCCCATTGGCGCTGTGTTTTTGGCTTTTGAAAGGGCTGTTTTCACTACTGCGTCTATAATTTCTGGGACACTACACTTTTCTGGTATTGTTGTAGGCCCTTTTGGGGGTGAGAGGGGGGTGAAGTTTGCACTGAATCTATCTGCCAGGATGTTGGAAATATATGTAGGTTCAGTATATTTTGTGCTATTTTGTACTAGTTCAGTGCACATCTGCGAGTTGCCACTTAGATTCTTAACATAGCTAAAGAAGGCTTTGTGGTTATCTTTTGAATCCTTGGCTATTTCTCTTTCGAAGTTAGCCTTGGATGATTTTATGAGGGACCTTAGTTTCTTACTGATACTGATCAGGGATGTCTTTCCTTCTTGGGATTTGCTTTTTTTATGAACTAGTTTCCTCCTTCTATTGTATAGCCTATTTATTACAGGGGTCCACCAGACTAGTTTCCTTCTCTTAGAGGAGTGAGTCTTGGTTTTGCTAGGGATGACATGATCCATGCATCCTTGTAGGTGCTCATATAGTGCATTTGTAAAGGTTTCTGCATCTTGGGTAGCGTTATCCTTTAGCGTGGGGGCTGTGAAACTGACCGCCTCTGTCTTAAGTAAGGTAAAGTTTGCTTTAGAAAAGCTTTTGCTGTGGTTTCCTTAGTTGGGGGTGGTGGTGGGGTGTGGACATCCAGAGTGATTAGTTTATGGTCTGATCTAACCAGTGATGGGTTGACCACAGGTGTGGAACACCTGTCGCCCATATTGGTGATGACCAGGTCCAATATGTTTTCACCTCTGTTAGGGGAGTTTACCAGCTGATCCAGGGCATTTGAGTTGATGAATTCGAGGAAGCACTGGGCCTGGGGGTTTTTACTCGAGCAGTTTTTCCAGTTAATGGTAGGGTAATTGAAATCGCCCAATATCAGGGTGTTCGGTAGGACCTTCATGTTTTCCATTGTCTGCAGAAAGGTGAAGTGATGGTCCTGGGTCATGGAGGGTGATCAGTAGCAGGCCACAATTTGCATTGCAGATTTGCCCGATGTTAGTTGCACATGGATGATCTCAGAGGTATCATGCTGCACCACTAACCTGGAGGTGTAGGTATCCTTGATGAATATGGATACACCCTCTCCTTTTGTGTTTCGGTCCATGGTCTGTGGCCAAAACGTGTGGTATGAGTTGTAGCCCGGTAGTGCTGGGGTGTTCTCCGGAGCCTTGAACCAGGTTTCAGTTACTGCACAGATGTTGACATTCTCCATATTGAGGAGTGCTTTGAGCGTGTGCATTTTGAGATTTAAACTCCTGGCGTTGAGTAGCATAACCCTCAGTTTTTTGTTAATTGTGCTGTTTATGGAGGTGGGTTTGACTTTTAAGCCTTGCCTAAAAAAGGCACTATGGGGGCAGCAAGAGCCTTGGCCAGTATTCAAAAGCCTAGGGGTGACAGGTGCAGGCCGTCTCTTGTGAAGCAATGTGGCTTGTTGAGCATGTCGTCACAGGCTAACAGACACTGGATCCCCTTTGAATGACACCAGAAGCTTAGCCAATTGTTGAAACTGATCATTTTTTCTTTATATTGAGGTATCATTCTTGGTGAGGGCAGGATGATACTCAGGATCAGGGTCATACCAGCCTGTGCTACATGATCAGAGAGCTCTTCCATGTCTCTTTTCATGTAGTCCAGGGAGGTGGGTCTCAGGTCATTCACACTAACATGAACAATGACAGAGACATATTTGTACTTGTTCTGGAGTGACCTGAGTGCTTGTGTTATGTGGTGGATTCTGGCTCCTTGCAGGCAGCCAACAGTAACCTTCTGCTTCTCCAGCCTAGTGAGTGGGACATCAGTGTGCCTGACTAAAGAGTCACCTATTACTAGTGTGTTAGGTATGTTATTTCGCCTTAAGGGCTGTGATTGTGCGGCACACTGATTTTGTGTTTTATATGTTGTCTGGTTTGTGATAGGATGTGCAGGTTGTTTGGGTGTCTGCTTTGGAGCTCTCTGATGCTTTTGCAGGTTTTTATTTAGAGCCTTTGAGTATGATTTTATGTATTTTGTGTATTTATGTGTATTTTTAACCAGTGCTGGTTTAGCAGGTCTGTGTGTGGCTGGAGGTGTGGTGCAAGTGTTAACCTTCTCCTCTTACCTGTCTGTTCCAGTCTTGGGGGGAGACAGCTTAGCCTCCAGTTTGGCTGTATAATTGCATCTCTTGCATATGTTAGTGTTTTGTGGTAGGAGGAGAGGGTTTTCTGTGTACATGAGGTAGTTGTAACATTGCCTCAGGATACCCAGATTCACCACCTGGACTGGAGAGTACACCTGAAATTGCCCTTTGGTCATGCCTGAATAGTAGGGTGAGCTGCTTAGTCACTTGGTTGGTGAGGGGTGAATAAAGAGACTTGCCCTACTGGTCAATCAAGTGTCAGGGTATATTAGTGCTTGCTATTAGGTCTGAGCAAGTGCTGGGCTGTAGGATGTTTTTTGAGTGCTTAGGTTGAGGGACTAGTTTTAAGGGAAAAACTGAAGAGGTGACTAAGTGGAGCCGGGGTTACTTTAACCCTAGCTAACAGGCGCTGCCCAGTGTGCAAAACCATGCAAATGTGGTTTTTATAGCAGGGAAATGAAAGCAATAGAAATTAGCCCAAAATAGCAAATAAACTACTAATTCTGGGCTAGAACCACTCCTCCAGGGACAGACAGGCTGCTCAAAGCTCCCTCTCTCACAGGTGAACAGAGAAACTTCCTAATATCCAAGTAAGGTATGGGCAACTCAGAAACATGTAACACAACTCTGAATTCAGCACTAGCCTGAAAACTGGACTATACTTGTTCCTGCTGCCTGCTTTCGGCTGATTTACTATGCTTTTCTGTTAAAAAGCATAGTAAATCAGCCAATTTACGAACTTTGATAGTCTGTTTCCTTTTTGAAACAGAATACCGGAGTTTGTACAGTGTTTTCTGGACTACCGGACAATCAGTTTGATTTCCGGATAGTCCAGAAAAAAAAATGGAGGGGTGGCAACCCTTGGTCTTTTAAACCAGAAAGTTGAAAGAGATGGACAAACTGTCCAAATGGTCAATAAACTACAATTTCTGGGCCAAGAACCACTCCTCTTGTGGTAGACAGGCTACCTAGTGCTTACCACTCCCACTGATAAGCTAGAAAGCTTTCCTCCAACACAGAAAGGCTTGGGGGGCTCAGAAGCTTGCCAACAGTCTTGGACACAGCAACTCTGTATCTAGACTAGGGTATTTACGGGAAAGGTGGGAAACAAGCGCAAGTGCAGCTTTTAAACCAGAAAGTTGAAAGAGATGGAAAAAAACTGCCCAAACGGCCAACAGCTAGAATTTCTGGGCCAGGAACCACTCCTCTTGTGGTAGATAGGCTACCTAATGCTTACCACTCCCACTGATAAGCTAGAAGGCTTCCATCCAACACAGAAAGGCTTGGGGGACTCAGAAGCTTACAAAGAGTCCTGGATACAGCAAATCTGTACCTGGATTAGACTACTTACAGAAAAGGCTTGGAACAAGTGAAAATGCAGGCTTTTAAGCCAGCAAGTTGAAAGAGATGGAAAACTGCCCAAACGGCCAATAAACTACAATTTTTGGGTCAAAAGCTCACTCTTCCTGTGGAGGATAGGCAACCTAGTGCTTACCATTCCCACTGATAAGCTAGAAGGCTACCCTCCAACACAGAAAGGCTTGGAGGGCTCAGAAGCTTACTAACAATCCCGGATACAGCAACTCTGTAATCGGACTAGGGTAGTTATAGGAAAGGCTGGAAACAGGCACAAGTGGGCTTTCAAACCAGAAAGTTGAAAGAGATGTAAAACAAAATGCTCAAACAGCCAATAGCTACAATTTCTGGGCCAGGGACCACTCCTCTTGTGGTAGATAGGCTACCTAATGCTTACCACTCCCACTGATAAGCTAGAAGGCTTCCCTCCAACACAAAAAGGCTTGGGGGGGGGGGGCTCAGAAGCTTACAAAGAGTGCTGGATACAGCAAATCTGTGCCAGGACTAGACTAGTAAGAGGAAAGGCAGGAAACAAGTGCAAACACAGGCTGTGAAACTTGGCCAGCATTTGCTAGAAAATATATATAATATTTACATGATAAGAGTGGGAGACATTACTTGTAGGAGATATGTTTCAGATAGATTGACTCATCCTTGCAGGTGCCTCAGTTAAATACAAATCTTTTTTTTTTAGTCACATGGGGAGGTCAGTCTTAGACAACTAAGGAAGTGCTACCCATAAAGTAAGCACATTGTCCTAGCAGTTCCTGTGATGGTGTTTTAGTCTTTTTGTAGCTAATGCTTGTTAATAGAGTCAGTATAGTGATCATAGATGGGTCCTTTTGATACGTTTCCCTGCTTATTATATGACTGGTACTAAAAGAAGAAAAAAATACAGTTTGGTATGCTAAATATTTAATAGTAGGAGGATTATATTAAGGACATTCTGTTGAGTATTGTAAAATATATTTAGTTGGTCAGCTGGCAGTAAAACGTGGAGAAAGCCATATTTTTATCAAGGATACAGATGAAAAATTAAGTTATAAGATGCTAGTTTTCAGGGTGTTTGAAAAGTTTCAAAAGTGTAAAAAGTAGGAGTCATAGGACAGCTGTCTTAAGGAAAGTAGGTAAAGCAATGAAGAATGTTTAAATCATGGAAATTATGGAATAGTTGATGGTTAAGAAAATTATAGTAGGCTGTCCATTTTTGTGTGCAGCAAGATTGAGAAACATAAAAAACTTGGAAAGGAAGGACTCCTGAAAGAAAATAAGCTAAGCGTCCCTGTGGTATCCATTTTCTTTATCTGTACTCTGAAGTGGTCCCAGGCAAGTGGAGAAGCGCATTTATTTACTAGCCAGCAAGTCTGACATCTGTGGCTTAAAGTAATGGGCAGTTGTGTTAGAAAAGAACATTAGTAAAATGCCTTAAAGTGAACCGGTAAGGAATTCTAGGCAGCACTATGTCTTTTATATTTGAAATCTGGACCCTTGTTACAATTGTGATGGGGATTTCTGTGCTCTTTGGAATTTTAGACTGCAATTGCAAATGTGGGCTGTATGTACTTAGTATGAAGATGCAGTACCACCGATTATGCCCCCCTACTCTAAGGTGCAGTAAGCTTTACAATAATATACATAATCAGTTGGACAGTGGGTGGCACATGCCTCAACATTATAGGATATGGGGACTGTTCCTCTACAAAAATGCTTTAACAGTCAGTTTTATAATGGCGATAATAAATAGCACTGGGCCGTGGTAGTGTGTTTGCTTAGAATGTTATGGCAGTAGTATAGTTTGAAAGCTGTATAATGACGGTATAACATTCTAAACATTACAGACAGTTTTAAAAAATCACCGATCCATCACCAGACAAGTTAACATAAAATATTTGTACACTGTCTGATTTTGCAGAATGACTAGGATTTTGCCTCATACTTCTGACATGACATTATTTTTCTGGTAAACCAATGAAAATCGCATTCAGTCAGTATTGCCAGACATTAAAGTTTCGTACTTCTTATGGTTTGTATCAGAAAAACCCACACTGATGCAAAACCTGTTGTTCTATTGTTTTAAAGCTTTGATTTTTGCTTAGACCCTCCTAATCATACGTCTTTCTTGCCATTCAGAAAATGCATATTGATTCAAAACTAGTTGTTCTGTTTGATTGTATAACATCCTTGAGTGCGCCACATCGTAATTGTTTTTACTGTTTGGTAAATCACTGAGGTTTACAGTCAATGACAGGTGTATGGGCTTCATTCTTCTTATTCAGAAAATGCATTGTGATGTAAAGCATGTTGTTTTGTCAACTCTATCAGTGAATTAAATAATAAAATAAAAGTTTCATGCATATCTAAGACCATTTGTATTGACATGAGAACATGGCACTTCATTATTGGCTTTGAGTTACGCACTCTCCAGTGTTCTGTATATATCACCTTTACAACTTTTGTTTGAAATATTCAGACACAAGTTTATTTTGCTTAATTGCAGGGTTTACAGCATTAGGTGTTGCAGTTGTAGTAAGGACACCAATTATTTGTGATTCACTCATAGTGCAGTTTCTGAAGTTTGTTTTGAAATGTCTCATTCTATTCTCCTTTTAAAGTGACTGAATTACAGCTTGCTTTTTTTGACATACAAATAGTAACAGTTTAAAGCTGCAGTCTTTGCTGCTTGAAAGATTGTGAAACTATAGACTGTGTGGTGTAAGGAGATATTTCTTTCACCTTCATAAAGAGGCAGTTGCTTTGTTCACAAATTTTAACTTTTCTGTGGTCTTGTCACATTTAGTTTGTCTGACAGCAGTGAAAACACTAGTTACAAAACAAATCCAAAAATAGGCAATGCTGGTGAAGGTAGATACCACAAATTCATTTAAGCTTGTGTAATGCACAGTATAGCTTTTTGTCTGTGTGCAACATACTTCATCAGAATCTAGAATACATGCAATGCTGCTTTTGCATGATTCTTCCCCTAACATAAAATACCTGTAATCAGGTCTTAAAGGTATAACACTCAAATGGAACTTTCTAAAGGTATTATATATATATATATATATATATATATATTAAAAATCAACAATACTAAATATAAACATATCAAATTTAGCGTAGTTTAAATAACCAACCAATCATATGTTTATTTTAAAATAGGTTTGCTTGCCTCTGATGAAGCTACATGGTTTTAGTAGCGAAAACGCTGTCTTTTTTTAAATTGAACATTAAACTGCGTTAAGGCTTTGGCTTTTTGGGCTTGTCTGCACTCTTTTTGTAGTTTTCCAAAGTTTGTCTTCAATTTATTTTAAAATACAACATAAAAATGTTTTATTCATAAAAAGCAGACAAAAACAAGATGAAATGCTAATATTTATTAGCCCTTGCTTGTAGCACTGGAACTAGGGAAAAGTTGTCATTAATCCCTAGGTAGTGTGTGGCATCCAACTTTACTTGCCACCATGACTCCCTTACCTCTAGATGATTTTTCCACACCTCCCCCCCCCACTTGGGTTAGGTGTCACATTCTCTTCTTCATCTTCTTTCGGCTTTTCCCGGTTAAGGGTCGCCACAGCGGATCATCTGTCCACTCATGATTGGCAGAGGAGTTTTACGGTGTCGAGTTGCCAGCTCGACACCCAACCTTCCACAGAAGGCACACACACACTCACACCTAGGGCCAATTTAGAGTGTCCAATCCACCTACTGCATGTCTTTGGGATGTGGGAGGAAACCGGAGCACCCGGAGGAAACCCACGCGACCACAGGGAGGACATGCAGACTCCATTCTCTAAAGTACAAAATAAAATCCTTTGTAGTTTGAACAATTAATGGAGTGTCTAGATAAAGCAATGTTAATGTTTTTCACTCCTATTTCATACCCATGTTTATAAATTCTGTTTTTAAGATACCTCTTGTTCTTCTCAATATAAAAAGCTGGGCATGTACTACAGGTAGCTAAACAGACCACTCCTTTAGTAGTGCAGTTTTCATATCTAGGGTATATAGTAGTCTTAGCTGCATCTTTCAAGTAAGCAACTGGTTGTTCTAAAATATCTTTACATTGTACATAGCTGCCACATTTTTTCATACCCTTGTTGTATCCCTTACTACCTGTGTTGTTTTCCAAAATATTCTTTAAATTAGGAGCCCTTTTATATGTGAATAGAGGTCTGGTCCCCACAACTTCTTTCACTTTTTCATTAGATTTCAAGAGCCCCCGATATTTTTCAACAGTATTTTTAATAATAGTGGACTCTGCACTATATTGTAGACCACCTTCTCCTGCCATTATACATTTCCACTTATTTCTAATTTGGTTGTCTTAGGGCCTGGCCTTTTTTGCCATCAGTATTCATTCCTCTAGCAGCCCCTGTGACTGATACTGGCACTTATGAAAAATGTGTATATTGTTTAGGTCTACAACATTTTTCTTAATCCTGTCATGGTTTGTACCTTTTTGTTAGAACATCAAGTTAAGGAAAGTCTCAGCAACTCCCAGTTGGTTCTGTTGTATCCTTTGACAAGAAATGGGGTCTTCGTTCTCTCCGTCAGGGATAAAAGTAAGTTCCAGCTCTCTTTCCCTTATGAGGATAATAATAATATTAATAATAATACTATTACTGCTACTATTACCACTACTACTACAACCACTACTGCCACCACTACTACTGCTACTACTACCACTGCTACTTCCACTACTGCTACTGTTACTACCAGTACTACTACCACCACTATTACCACCACTACTACTACTACTATTGCCACTGCTACTACTACTGCCATCATTATTACCACTGCTACTACTATTACCACTACTACTACTACTGCCACCACTATTGCCACTACTACTACCACTACTACTACTATTGCCACTACTACTACCACTACCACTACTAGTACTAGTACTACTACTACCACTGCTATTGCCACTACTACTGCTACCACTACTACTACTAAAACTATTACTACCACTACTGCTACTTTTGCCACTACTACTACTACTACTACTAATACTAATAATAACAATAATACCCATTTGTTAGCTAGGTAAGTCCACTAGATACACAGTCCCTTTTCAGAGGTGATGCAGGATCAATGCCTGCTCCTCACTGTTCAGCAAAACATGTTCATAAGGCAGTAGATTTTCCAATCGGTGATTCAGGAAACTGAAGTGGACCCAGTAAGGAAGACATTGCTTACAGTTAATTTTAACAACCACAGAGAGTTTTTAGATGCCTTATTGAGCTGCTTAAATGACCGAGTCACAGGTCTGGTGGTGTTTATTTGTTAACAATGTCAGCATGACTGCATTCCCCTTTATTTCTATTGTAATTGTCAGTTCTTAGTGTCCTGTCTTAAGATTATATAGTTTTATAATGCCCTTATATGTGTTGTTTCTCTAATGGTGTTTTGCAACTCTGAATTGCAGTTTCCTGTTTCTTTTCCTTACCTTGACTAAGCAGTGTTTCTCCATAACTACTTTCCTTCCATTATTTTTATTTTGTCCCCTTACAAGCACAATGTTTATTATTTGTCCCTTAATACGTAAACCACCCAGAACATGCAGACAGTATTCTTTGGCCTCTAATATTGCATTTCCATCTTCTGTACTGTAAGTACTAAATGTTTTTGTGAAGTCTTTCCTAATGTCACATCTGTCAGTCTGAATACTTATGTGCTTTTACTGATGAAAATAATGCAAACGTACACTTTCTATTGTTGGATGGCTCATATCTGTTGTGAAATTTCTTATAGGTTACAACTGCTGCACTGTATACTCTTTTTCTACTACTGGCAGTTTTGCTTAATATTTTATACTTGGATAGCGCAGTGGTGCAGTGGTAGTGTTGTCACCTCACAGCAAGAGGTTCTCCGGTTTGATTCTTGACTGGGGTGCCTTCTGTGTGGAGTCTGCATGTCCTCCCTGCATTTGTGTGAGTTTCCTCTGGGTGCTCCGGCTTCCTCCCATCTTACAAAGACATGCATCTAGAGCCTTTCTCCCCAGGCCTCTGCTGAAAATTGGCTTCATTCCAAGTTGGACTTTCCCGGTTAACAAATGATAAATAAATAAAATACTTTGCTTTTGTGTATCTTCTCTAGCTTCCTTTTGAAATCTTTGGACTCTTCTTTGGTTGTGCCCAAGATTCCACATAAAAAAACAGGAATTGCAGGAGAAAAGCAAAACTAAATAATTTCTCTTTTCCTTTAAACTTATTTGTAGCAGGGGGCAAGTTCTCCATGCCTCCTCAGACTTATATATAGCAGCTCTGAGATCACCATATCTCGGAGAAAAAGGAATATTTTGAGAAACCGCAGTCTTTAATTTAGTATGTATAAATCCAAATTTTCAGCTATTCTGTCTCCATATCTCAGGACTCAGCAAAGCAGGTCCCGAGATTTGAAATGGTCCCAGTCTTCTACCCTAGCTATTACTCTATGGGGATCATAAGAAGCCTAGCCTTACATTCCCATGGTAATTTTTGGCCTTTGTATTTTGCATGCAAATAACTCAGAGGCAGTCAGAATAAGGATACAGCAGGACATTTACTTGTTGTCCCTAAAAGTTCCAGGTTTGTGCTAAAATTTTTTGTGTTTTACATAAAATGTCCCATAACATTGCGCTACCCAGGTTACATGTTCTCTTGCTTTGTTTGACTTGTTCTGACTGATCATAGTTGACAGAAAGATGCATTTTCTTTTTAGCATTTGGGGAAGTGTAGAAAAAAAAAGAATTTCTGAAATGGTGTACAGAAGTAGACCAAGGTTTGCTAAAAGCAAAGTGTTTCATAAAGAGTTCATATATTTTTTAGTTTTAATTTATTTATATTTTGCTTAAAGCGTTAGACCACTGATAAAGCATATGACCCCAAAGGGACTTGAACCCACAACCCTCCCCACTTAAAACTTTGAAGTAAAACTTAGACTGTTGTAAGGATAATATGGTTCAACATATGAATAAACAAGTAGTGATGAATGCAGCACAGTGTGACTTATGGAATAATCACAGTAACATGGTACATAATTCTAAAGACGTAGATCTCTCTGGTACAGAGAATTTACTATAGTACTGTGATAAAGGCTGTTGAAGGTAGAGATGAACTGTTACTGTACTGACTGGGCTTACCAAGTAGTATGTGCCTCCCACATTCCCAGGGGATGTTCTGCACAATAAGAAGAGGAGGGAGACACATTCCATGTATAAATAAAATAAAATAAATAATAATAAATAAATACATGGAACCTAAATAAATATTCATTGTTCACCATGTCTTTTATAAATTACATAGTCAGTACAGCTATAATATTCAGAAGTAAAAGTCAAGAAATGTACATATCACCGTTCATTATTATGTACAGTTAAAGTTTTGTCTTTTATTTCAAGTAGTCTGTGTGTACAGTGTGACCTAATATATCAAACTTATTACAATAATTAAGTTTTTTAATATTCTGCTTCAGTCTTTTTAGAAAGCATTACAAGTTAACCACAGGAAATAACATTTTGCTGTCTTTTTTGTGGAATTTGTTTTATTGTAAGAAAAAAGAATTAGTGGAGTTATGTGTGAAAGAAAATACTTTCCCACTCTAGCAATAAGACCTCTCATGGCAGCAGGGGTGTGTTACCCACCAAATTTGACTGCTGTTCCCTGGGGTGCTTTGTGTGTGTTCAAGTCATTAGTAGGACAAGCATCTCAGTTGACCCGCAGCAGATTAATGACCAACACCTTTCTAAATGGATTCCCTGAGCCCAAACATCTGCTCTAAACATTACACTATGACATCTGTCCAGTTACACAGGCTGACTGAGCCACTTTTTTATTTTCTGCCACTTAGACTGACTTCTCAGCTTAGCAGCTTCCTAGTAAACAGGGAGAAAACAGTCCATTCATCATTGAAGAAATGTAAAAAGCATAAGTTTCTTGTAGCCCTTCAGGGGCTGCAAGGGCAAATGGCATTTACCAAAACTGGTTCTCCTCAGAAATACAGACAACAGAAAACCTTTCTGTCTTGCTGTTTTTTTTTTTATAGTAACATTTTCCCAGATTGCATGAATGTGGTTTCATTTCTTTTTTCCCCCAAATAGTACTTAGCTGTGTTTTCATATTTTTAGTGACCCTTTCTTTTCTCATATAGGGGGCTGAAGCAATGTGTGAGGTCTTATATTTTGGTTGCATAGTGAATGTTTTTAACCGGGCTTCATCTTGTAAGTCTCATCTTCATTTTCACTGTGTCACAGTGAACAAAATTAAAATTATTTTAACTAGTCTTACTTGAGGTTCTTACTAGTGATGTGATAATGAAGGAGTGGAAAGTGACTTAGAGATGATCATGTTAGGTAACCTAAAGATTAGCTGTACATAGCTTTGCTGATACAGTTTTGCATATAACTGTCTTTAATCAGAGATCAGATCTCACCCATTATAAATGGGATTCCCTACTGTCATTCCAGCCAGACAGCTAAGATTTTTTTCCTAGAAATTTTTGAAATATTATTAGTGTAAAGCTGAGAACTCCTGTTTTTAACTTAAAATTGTCAGTGGTTTCAGTAATAGAAATCACTACGTTTCCAGTTTAATGTAAATACATTAAAGCAAAACTTCAGCGCAGGTTATAGACAGTGCAGTATTGTCACTGAAGTAGTTTATATTTTCCAGGTTAAACTACTGCTGACACAAAATATATCTATCTATCTATATATATATATATATATATATATATATATATATATATATATATATACATATACATGTATATATATATTTTAAACACTTTTATTGAATCATCACTTGTGACACATGCAAATTTACAGTTATACAAAAGTAATCAAATTGTATTAAATTAACATTACCAAGCATTATACTTCACATATATTGCTATATATCGTATAACCTAAGCAACATTACATAAATTATTCAATTCCTGCCCTTTTTTTTAAACAAGAAACATCTTTATTAAACCATCACTTACGACATAAGCAATCACACATTTTGAAAATGAACCACAGAGACACAGTCCTAGCTGCAAGCGTTTTACATCACAAGACATACTGACACACTCCCAGTTGCAAACATTATACAACACTTAGAATCTACCCAATCATTTTCAGTTTTCATTTAAACCTCATTCCTCCCCTGAATGTATTGTTCCCACAATTCCCATTTTTCCTATGTGATTTGCACTTACTATTTTCTAAAGATCTCAATTCCAGTTTTTTTTTGTTTCTGTTACTATATTTACTGCTTCTAATATTGTTGGTTTAGACTTTGATTTCCATTTTCTAGTAATTGCTTTTTTTTGGCAGTCACCATAATTAAACACAGGAAGGCCTTACCATGCCTAGGCAATTCTGAATCTGTATCATAGATCACAAAAATGATCAACCACATCAAAACAATCTACCCACCCAGCATTTCTAACAGTGCATCTCACAGGGAATCCTTAAAGTCCTCCAACCCACCACACTCCAAGAAAATATCTTCCCAAGTACCTCTTTCTTCCCTGTCACACCTTTAACTTTTGCTGTCTACCTTAGGAATTTTTTTCTGGAGTCTACTTGGGGTATAACAATATCTATGTAAACATTTCCAATCAAAACTCCTGAATCTTCTAGATTTTGTTGCATATTTGGGAGACATACATATATCCTCCCATTTTTTTCTTTGTGAATTGCTTATCCAGTCTCTCTTCCCAATCCTTTCTAAGCTCCTCTGATTGATTCTTATAGTTATCATACAATATTTTATATGATCTACAAATTATTCCTTTTTTAATGGCAGCTTCTATTGTATATTCTACTAAAAACTCTATCAGTGCTGGTCCTTCATTTAGAACCCCCCCTATTTCTTTCTCTTTGCCTGTATTCTGATATCAATCCTTGATAGGGAAGGCAATCTTTAAACTGCAGTCTAAATAAATTCTTACCCTCTTCCAATTCTATTACCTTTCCCTCTCTAGTTATTTTCTCCTAATACCTTGGTTCCTTTGCCAGTTTTCTCCAATAAATTCCAGACCCGTTGCCTATTGTCTACAGCCAAATGTAGTCATCCCTGTCACCAGAATATCCTTTCTCCAGTCCTGTGTTGGCTTAGTTCTTAGAATACTTTCTGCTACTTTATGGATATAATATTTGGTGTGATTATTGTTGTTCTCCTTAAAGGCCTACATCCAAAATCCCAGTCTCTCCTTGTTTCTTGAGCTTCCCCCCTGTTTCAACATCATCCCTTTCCACTTTGAATTATAGTTTTTTGTTTGTGCTATGTATAGGAACCTTAACTGTGTATATTTGAAATAGCATTTCAAATTGGATAATCCCAATCTACCCTGTTTTACTGGGAGAATCAGCTTATCTCATTTGACTCTTGCCGTCTTCCCCTCCCAGGTAAAGTCCTTCAGCTCCTTATAAATCGCTATCCAGAGCTTCTCCTTTGGTTAATAAAAATATGCCTGACCTGTGTATAAGACTAAAGAGACTAAAAACAGTTTGACTGCTTGCATCTTACTGTCCATATCCATATAATGTAGCCTCCATTTTCTTGTTTTTTGTATTATCTTTTGTTTAATCTCTTCCCACATATCCTTAGCTGCCATACCAGAATCATTTTTAATCCATACTCCTAAATATTTCATTTTATCATGTCCCCATAAATATGGATATTGCTGAACCAATCCATGTGTGGGTACATAATTTACCTTTATTGCCTTTGTTTTATATTTATTAATTTTGTATCCTGAAAAATTTGAAACTGTTTCAAAATGTCCCATAGCTCTGTAATGTTTCAGTTCATAGGTTCATAGGTAGATACTAGGCTATCTGCCCTAGGGCATTTATAAGCCTAGCCAGAGTGTATTTGGCTTCCACCTCCCTATTAGATTAGCCTACTGTGCCTCTGTAAAGTAGGTCACAGAAGGTACCCTTTTAAGATTAGTTTACTGTGCCTCTGTCTAGCAGGGACACAGGAGAGATCCCAGGGGTGAATTTGTGATTTCCCATCCACGCGTCCAAATTTCGCTTGAAGAGGGTCAGCGAGGGGCTATGTCTAACATGAATTGGGATTCTATTCCAGAGTGAGGGGAGCCTCTGGGAAATGAATCTGTCCCTCCAGCATGTCCTATTTATTTTTGTGCTGAGGTTTAGGTCCCTGGAGCGTGTAGCTCTAAGGGACTTGGATTTTTTGAGGTGGAGCATGTCCATTAATTTTGGGTTTGACATGGCTTTGTACGTCAGGCATAGATCGCCTCTGAGTAGGCGGTAAGCAGCTGAGTAGAGCTGGAGTTTCTTTAGTTGAGCTGCATAGGACACCTGTTTGTAGCCCATGATCCTCTTGGTGAGGTACTTTTGGGGTCTCTCCAGTTGCTGCAGGTGCTGGGTAAGGTACATCCCAAAAGGGGCATTGGTATTCAATTATGGGCCTGATGAGTGACGAGTAGAGGGGCACAATGACCTCTCTTCATCTAGATGCGAACACTTTCGTGATAAGGTGGGCTATATAGAAGGTCTTTCTAACCACTTTGGAAACGTGATTATCAAAGGAGAGATTACTATCTACGTTGATCCCCAAATCTCTAATTACGTCTTCCGTACTTAATGGATTACCACCTATGTGGTAATTTGTGGGCACCTTGTTTTTCCCAAAGGGGATGACTATGCACTTTTTAGCATTTAGCTTGAGGCAGTGGTTCTGGCACCAAGCATCTGTCTCTGTGAGATGCTTGTGTCAGCTGGAGATTCGATTATGGCCCCCAGTTTGCAGTCATCTGCGAACTTTGTCAGCCATAATCCCCCCATGTTAGCCTGAACCTCAGAGAAGTATATACCGAACAAGAGAGGTCCCAGAACTGAGCCCTGTGGGACGCCACTTGTAACTGGTTTGGATTCGGACATGGCACCTGCAATTCTGACCATGTGGGTTCTATCTCTGAGCCAGTTTGCAACCCATCTTGTGATATAGGGGTTGATATTTAAGCTGGTAAGCTTATTTATGATGCCCAAGTGGGGTATTGTGTTGAAGGCTTTTGCGAGGTCCAGGTAGGCTGTGTGGACTACCTTGTCCTCATCTATGGCTTTGGTAACTGTTTCAAAGAAATCAACTAGGTTTAAGAGGCAAGATCTGCCCTTAACAAAGCCAAATTTGGTAGGGTCCAGTGTCTGGAGGCTCCCAATGTCTTTGTTTATGAGTTCCATGATAATACGCTCCATAGCTTTACAGACCAGACTAGTCAGGCTTATGGGGTGATAGTTTCCGGGGTCTGTTGTGGCACCACCTTTGTGGAGTGGGAGCACTGTAGTTCTATGCCATTCTTTGGGTACATATCCTGTAGTAAGGCTAAGTTTGAACAGTGACTTAATGTGAGGGTTCAGTTCTTCTCGGAGCTCATGTAAGACATAGCCTGGGACACCGTCTGGTCCCACAGATGCTGTGTTTTTTGCTTTGGAGAGGGCCGCTTTCACCTGTGCATCTGTGATGTCAGGGAGGTTACATTCAGTTGGGACAGGCATTTGCTCCTTTGGGGGGGAAGGGAGGGGGAAGTTTGCGCTGAATCTGTCTGCCAGGATGTTGGCTATGTCTGTAGGTTCGGTATATTTTGTACCGTTATGCAACAATACAGAGCATATCTGGGAGTTTCTGCCCATGTTTCTGACATAACTAAAGAAGGCCTTGTGATTATCTTTAGTGTCTAGGGCAATTTTTCTTTCGAAACTGGCCTTTGATGATTTTATGAGGGATCGAAGTTTCTTGCTAATACTGATCAGAGATGCCTTCCCTTTTTGGGATTTTGCTCTGTCATGTAGTAGCTTCCTCCTTCTGTTGTATAGCTTATTTATGGCTGGGATCCACCAGACCGGTCTCCTGTTTTTGGAGGAGTGAGTCTTGGTTTTATTTGGGATAGCACGATCCATGCATTCCTGCAGGTGCTCATAGAATGCATTTGTAAAGGATTCTGTGGATTGGGCTGTATTGTCCTCTGGCCCAGGGACTTTGAAGGATTCCACCTCAGTCTTGAGAAGTGCAAAGTTGGCTTTGGAGAAATTCTTTACAGTGATTTCCTTGGCTGGAGGTGGGGACGGGATATGGATGTCCAGGGAAATTTGTTTATGGTCTGATCTTACCAATGAGGGGTTTACCTCTGGTGTGGAACATAGAGTCCCCATGTTGGTGATGACCAGGTCCAATATGTTGTTCCCTCTTGTGGGAGTGGTGACCAGTTGTTCCATTGCATTAGAGTTTATAAATTCAAGGAACCGTTGGGCGAGGGTGTTTGGGCTTGAGTAGTTTTCCCAGTCAATGTTTGGGTAGTTGAAGTCACCCAGTAACATAGTGTTTGGAGAGACCTTCATATTCTCCAGTGTTCTCAGGAATGCCAAGTGGGGTTCCTGTAATAGGGAGGGTGTTTTGTAGCAGGCTACAAACTGAAAGGCAGTTTTGCCCACTGTTAGTTGCACATGGATGGTTTCCGATGCTTTGTGTAGTGCCACTAACCTGGAGGTGTAGGTATCTTTGATGAATGTAGATACTCCCCCTCCTTTTGTGCTTCGGTCCAAGTTTTGGGGCCGAAACGCATGGTATGAGTTATAACCTGGTAGTGCTGGGGTGCTCTCAGGAGCCTTGAACCAGGTTTCTGTTACTGCACAGACATCGATTTTCTCCATACTGAGGAGAGTCTTGAGTGCATGCATCTTGAGGTTTAGACTTCTGGCATTGAGTAGCATTACCTTTAGTTTTTTTATCTTTGGGTTTTCTACGGAGGTAGGTTTGTCCTTTGAGCCTTGCCTAAAAAAGGCACTATGGGGGTGGCAAGAGCATTGGCCAGTATACAAAAGCCTAAGGGTGACAGGTGCAAGCCTTTTTGGTTTTGTCAGGTATAAAATAATATCATCTCCAAATAGAGACAGCTTTTCTTGACTACCCTACCAGTTATAGCCTTGAATTTCTGTGTCCCTCATTTTCTTTGCCAGTGTTTCTAAATATAATGAAAGTAACAAAGGAGAAAGAGGACACCCCTGCCTGGTTCGTCTGCTCATAGGTTCATAGGTTCAAAGGTGTTTACTAGGCTAATGACCACAAGGGCCTTTTTAAGCCTACCCATATATCCCAAATCTCTGCCAAGTTCTGATACCCTTGATAAGTGTAAGCATGGGCCTGGGATATGAACCATTTATAGGTTACCTGTTTGCATTAGAGATATAGGTGCCAAACTAGGCATGAATTTCCATTTTCCCATCCAGTTGTCCAAGTTGCACTTGAATTGGGTTAGGGAGGAACTCTGCTTCACATGGATGGGGAGCCTGATCTATAGACGTGGAAGTCTCTGGGATACTTACCTATCTCTCCAGCAGGTCGTATTTATATCACAGGCAAGGTTTAAGTCTTTAGAACGAGTAGTAATTCTGGTACTGTTTGTTTTTGTGGATATGCAGGAGGTCCATCAGAGTGGGGTCTGACAGTGCCCTGTATGCCAGGTATAGATCTTCTCTCAAAAGCCTGTAGGAGACAGAATACAGTGATAGGGCCTTGAGGTGGTCTGCATAGGACATAGTACTTCTGCCCTTTATTCTTTTAGCGAGGAACCTCTGTGGATGTTCTAGTTATTGGATATGCCTGGTTAGGTACATACCAAAGGGGGCATTGTACTCAATGATAGGTCTGATGAATGTTGAATACAGTGGAACAATGAATTCCTTGGACTCAGATGCTACACCTTTGTTTATAAGTTCAGCAACATAGAATGATTTCCTCACCACTGTAGACATGTGATGGCATTTAATTTTAGTCCGTGGCTCTGACACCAGTTGTTTGTCTGTATCAGCCGCTCCTGGTGAACATTTGTGCAGTGTGAGATTCAATAACATTTCCTAATTTGCAATGATTTAGTCAGCCATAGACCACTGACATTGACCTTGACTTCTGAGAAGTAAATGCCAAAAAGGAGCAGCCCAAAGATTGATCTCTGAGGGACTCCACTTGTGACTGGCCACTTTGTAGAGGTGGACTCCCCAATTCTAACTTCCTGTGTCCTGCCTGTTAGCCAGTTGGCTATCCAACAGGTGACATACGGGTTTGCACCTAACATCTTGAATTTGTCACCAATGCCTTAGTGGGGTATTGTGTCAAATGCCTTGGCCAGGTCAAGGCAGGCGGTGTGAACAATTTTGCCCTCATCCATTGCTTTGCTGACCTTCTCAAAGAAGTCCACCAGGTTGAGTAGGCATGATCTGCCTTTGACAAAACCAAACTGGGTTGAGTCCAGTGTCTGGAGGTTTACTATATCTCTGTTGATCATCTCATAATTCTTTCTATGGCTTTACATATAAGACTAATGAGACTTATGGGTCTATAGTTTCCAGGGTCTGTAGCTGGCCCACCTTTGTGCAGAGGGATGACTGTTGCCTTTCTCCATTCATGAGGCATGAAGCCTGTTTGGAGGCTACAGTTAAATAGCCAGAAGCCTTGATAGGTCATGGTTCATGCTATTTAGAAGGCATCCTGGGATATTGCTTGGGCCCATTGATGCAGTGTTCTTGGTCTTGGAGAGAGCATTAAGGACCTCTTCCCTAGTGATAGTTGGGGGAGTTATATTTGATAATATTTCTTGAGAGAATGTTGAGGGGGAGAGAGGAGTAAAGTTGGAGTTGAATTTTTCAGCCAGGAGGTTTGCTATATCTTCTGGCTCAGTATAGGTGACTCCATTTACAATGAGCTCTGCACACAATTGTGTATTGCCTTTGAGGTTGCGGACATAGCTAAAGAATGGTTTGTGGTTGTCTTTGGCCTGGGAGGCCAAACTTACCTCAAATTTGGCATTAGTAGACTTTGTTTGTCCTCTGAGTTGTTTGTTTAGTTTGATGAGAGTACTTTTATCCTGCTGGGTGCTGTACCTCCTAATTTTTGGCATGATTTTCTTCCTCCTGTTAAACCGATTGATTTTGTGATTCCACCAGGGTGAATTGTTTTTTTAGTTACTTCTGTACTTCTTCCTGGTGGGTACAGCTGCCTCTATGTAGCTATTCACATGCTTGTACAGGGTTTCTGTGAACAGTTCTGCATAGGCAGAAGTGTTCTCAGGGTTTATGGGGGCTTGAAATGTTGCCAGGTTCTCACTTAATAGCAGGAGGTTAGCCTTAGAATAGTTCCTGAATATTCCTGGTTTAGCTGGGGGTCCAGGTTTTATTTTTACTTCAAAGGAGACCATTTTGTGATCTGACCTTACCAGGGAAGGCATTATAGTAGGGGGTGTGTAGCACTCTCCCATATTAGTAAGCACTAGATCCAGTATGGTTGCAACCCTTGTTGGTATATTGACTATCTGCTTGAGGGAGTTTGTGTTTACAAAATCCAGGAATCTCTGTGCATGTAAGTTTGATGTCATACAGGATTCCCAGTTAATAGTGGGGTAATTAAAGTCACCCATGAATGTGATATTGGATTGGATGGTTAGTGTTTCTAATAAGTTTAAATACATGGTATGGGTTTCCTGGATCATAGAGGGGGACCTATACCTTGCAAGGACGTAGTAGTGGATTTTACCTGTGGTGATTTGAACATGGAACAGCTCAAGAGCATTGTCCTGTATGACCAGCCTTGAAGTATATTTATATTTGATGTAAACAGAGACACCTCTACGTTTAGTCACTGCCTGTGAAGTAGCTGGTGTAAATGTGTGGAAGGCTTTCAACCTTGCACTGTTGGTGTGCTCTCTGTGGCTTTAAACTTCTGCTCAAGCAGAAATTATCAAAGATTACCCCACCCACTTTAATTTTTGCTTCTGACCCCTCATATAGCCTTCTAATAAATCTTATAATTTTTTCAGAAAATGCAAATGCTTCAATTGCCCTGCTCATAAGTCCCAGCATACTTTGTCAAATGCTTTCTCTACATCAAGACCCACCAACAACAATGGTATCTTCTTACATTCTGCTTCCCTCTGGATCAACAGCATTCTGTTAATGTTGTCAAATGTTTGCCTCCCCTCCATAAAACCACATTGATCCATATCTATCAATTTTGGGATTACTTTTGGCATTCTTTTAGCCGTTAGCCACAAAGGACCTGTGTCCAGTTGCAATTTCCTGGTAAGCAAATAAATTATAGACATGAACACTTTATAATCATGGTTTAGTTTTTAAATGGGCCTGTATGAACCTGGACCTGATGGATCTTTAACCTTTTTAGGTATTACTGCTACCACTGCTTTCTTCCAGGATGTTGGTACTTCTCCTCTTAAAATGCTGTTAAAAAAACCTTCCAGAACTTTACCAGTCATTTCCTTCCTAGCTTCCATACCTCCAGACATACAATCTATTCATGGGGACTTTCCTGTAAAATGGTTGTACATCACAATTTTTATCTGCTCTCCTCCTATCCTAACCGTTAGTAATTGAGCCTCATCTACCTCTAACCTTGGCATATTTAATTCTTCCATAAGTATTTCCATTTGTATATTTTCTTGATTTCCATATTTCTCTGCTTTATACAGATTTTCATATAGTTTCCTAAATATTTCTAATACCTCTACAGGATCTCTTGTTAGCTTCCTTGTTACAGGCTTCCTAAGCTTGGTGACAGCCCTTTCTACTTTCTGTTGCCTGAGTCATTGTGCTAAAAGTTTTGTACTCTACTATTATTATCAAAAAACAGTTGCTTAACAGCAAACTGACACAAAGTATATGTTTAAGCTTTTCTTGAGAAATGCAGTACTGGAGGGTTTAAAACTTGGGAAAAGAGTTAGTCTTTTACTGCTGTTTACTCTCAGTGTAACAATCTGCATGTAATTTCAACTTTTAGGCTCCAGTTAATTAACAAATTCTTTGTGTGGTACTCCATAATATCAGCAAACCAGTTAACTGGACTGAAGCTCTTCAGTCACCACTGAAAACAGACCTCTACCTATTGTATCTTGGTGTGTCAGTACTGAATTAAGTAGTTACATAAGCAGAAAACACAATAAATAGGTAGAAGAAGGGATGTTAGGACACAACAACAGGAATAACTGTAATATAAAAAATGTTATTCCCTCTTTAATGGCATTTGTAAAACACTGTAGGGAGGGATGGATGTTCTCTGGAGGTCGCCATCTATGTGGGGGTATGACAGGAAGGAGGCTAAAAAGAGGGCAATGAACATGGAGTAGGTTTGCATCAGAAGTACATCACACAAATGTTTTAGAATTTAATGTGTGTGTGTGTGTGTGTGTGTGTGTGTGTGTGTGTGTGTGTGTGTGTGTGTGTGTGTGTGTTTAATGGAATGAAGTAAAATGTGGGGGTGGATGGGGGGACATGATGAAAACTTCTAGGTAAATCAGAAGAATAGAAAAATGTCAAGAGGGTAGCATACCTCAGACAAATAAATATGTAAAGAATACAAGAACACAGTTTTTTTTTAAATGGAAGATACCCTGTCCTGGCATAAGCCATATTAAGAAGCTTTTTTGCTGGGTGCATGAATAGCCCTTCTGGAATGCATTTTGTCTTTCGGCTTTTCCCGGTTAGGGGTCGCCACAGCGGAACCCCAGTCCGCTAATGATTGGTAGTGGATTTTTATGTACCGGGTTACCAGCCCTGATGCACAACCTTCAACGAAGGCACGCCCAATTCACGTATGCCTCCACACAGAAGACGCTCTAGCTGAGAATCAAACAGGCCAACGTCTTGCTATGAGGCGACAACGCTACCGCAGCACCACCACTGCAGTCCCTTCTGGAATGCATTATAAGGTCAAAAAAATGAAAGACTTGAATTCATGAGCCATAGTTATTGGAGAGAGGAGTAGGAAGAATTAGACAGCAGAATAACTAGGCTATAATTTAGTAGGTAGGTAAGTGGGAAACTGTGACAGCTAATCCAGTCTCACTGGAAGTCAAGTGTTGTATTTCTCTTGTTTCTCAGTGCCAGACAGTGCTATTTGCTTTTTATGGGCTTAGGCCCTCAATACCAGAGCTTGAATCCATGATAGTGTGGCCCACAGGGCAGGGCCCTGTCAGCAGGACATTGTTCCTTTCTGAATATAACAGAGAACAATGCTGGCTTGAGATAAGAAATGGCAGTGAAAAGTATCTATTTTTACCGGTCATATTAGACAGAGGAATTATTAACACAGCCTTTTTTTGTACTGCTGTGTAATGTTTACTGAGGACTTAGAATTTCTTTCGTGTTCCTGTTCCTTCTCATTTCACCTAGAGGACTAGCTATTGATCATGCAAAGATGAAATGGGTTTTGTTCTTAACCCCTTTACTAATACCTTTAATAAAGTGGTTTTGTGCTCTTTTCATGATGTCACTTTTGAAGCATGATTGCTGGAGCTGTATAAATGCTTGTTTTAGCAGTTATTTACAAGATGGGATAAAATTAAACCATATCTTTTTGGTGAGACCTTAAAATAAGAGTCTATTTTTCTATGTTCCCAAGATCAAATGAACAGCAGTGTTCTTCTGACAGTGAATGATTTAGGTATGCACACAGAAATGCAGGGGTCTCATTATGTATGTCCTAATATTATCTCTGTGTCTTTATGTTCATTTCCTAAAGTATCCCATCTGTAGATAGTCATACAGTTCTCAGAAAATGTTCTCTTCTGTCTAGTGACACCACAAATAAATAAATAAAAATAACAAAAAAAAAGTTTTATAGCCCTGCGACACTGCTTGCTTTCCTTGCTAGTGGTTTAGCAAATGATGCTGAACAGCTTGTATTATTCACTGCTAATGTCATTAAATTCATTCTAAGGCATTGATACTAACTTTAGCAATACGGTTTGTGTAAGTCATGCTGGTGTCTGGACTGCCCCATCATTGTATATGGAAAATCCCATTAGTGAAGCAATTTCTCAGTCAGTTCTGGTGGATGTGAATTGGAAGGGTTTAGCGGGGCTGTACGCGTTTGTTTTTATAGCAGTTTTCATCCAAGTCTGGAAGGTAAGTGTCTGAGAACTGAATGGAACAAATATCGTGTGTCGTGCTACTGTACTGTACTGTGGACTTTTGGAGTCAGTTCAGTCTGTTTGCTTGGCATTTCTGTGTGCATTCTTATGCCTTTGAGTAAATGGTACGACTTTCTAACAGTCTTCAATCCTATGGCTCTGTGTTTCATGTCAGCTCTTAGATAAAGTACTGAGGTTTAGAAGACAGATTCTGCGATCTGTCTGAATAGCTCAGGCTGTGTGTTTTGGACCAACTGAAGACATCAGGAATGCTGAGAACATGAAGGTTAGACATTCTTCTTGGTGGTGTGCTGGTGGGAAGTAAATGTCGATGCTGCAGCATTTATTCCACATTTGTAGGGCTTATAACTTACCCTGAAGTAAGTGAAACCAGGTTGTGGGTTATACTAAGTTATGAAGTGGCAGTGAAAAGTATTGGGTCAATTCTTACTGCTGACATTTTCCTGTATCCATGGTGAGTGTCTGTTTTTTGTGTGGCATCTTTCACAATGTCAAGTACTTTTTCCACTGAAAAGGTATTGTACTACTTACATACAATTTTTATGTATTTTTTGTAGGATGACTGATTACTGCTTCTTTTATGAAATGAACATTTCACACACACACACGCACACACACACACACACACACACACACACTCTCTACCTATTTCACCTTATATATTAATTTGAGATTTGGCATATCTAAGCTATCCACTATCTAGAGATACAAACTCTTTGCAGAGTGTTTCTTTAACAACTGAATGATACTTTGCCTGGTGCCTCGGGCAAGCTGTCTGAGGTGTGATGGGTTCGCCTTTCAATTTAATTGAACTTGGCATGTCCATTTCCTGACAGTTGTCCACTTCACTAGACTTCTTTTTATTAAAAGTTTATGCCCTTATGATAACAGTAGTAAATACTGAATCCAGTGTTGATCCTGTAGTTTGTATTCCAGGTTGCAGAAGCATGTGCTTATATATACACACACACACACACACACACACACACACACACACACACACACACACACACACACACACACACACACACACACACACTCACACACACACACACACATATATATATATATATATATATATATATATATATATATATATATATATATATATATATATATATATTTATATATATACACGCCACGCATATATATCTTTTTTCTTTGTAAATGCTCATCCCCAAGTCATGACTAAAACAAGTTATATTTGAATTCATATTCACAGTTAAAATGGTTCACAGTAGACACTAAATTAATAAAAAAAAAAGAGTGATTTTATGTTTTTCAACATGCACCATGTGAGACTGGGTTTTAGGTAGGTTAAGTTATTCTATAACCATGCTGGTACCTGTCTTCTTCATTTCTAAGGTATTTAGATCATCTGGTTTATGCAGGCACATTTCTTTGCAAAATGTACTGCAAGGCTTGCAGTATCGCTGTTTTTCATCTGCACTGATGCTAGGATAAGTCAGGACTAGGACCGTAAAAAACTGTGTATGCAGTATGTATAATACATTTGTCCGGTCTATCTCAATAACAAAAGCTAGAGCTCAGCCAAGGAACTGGGCAGTGGACAAACTTGCCTGATATGCCCCTATGCTGTCAGGAATAGTGTATGTTACCACACAGGTTGTTCAGTTACACCAATGTGACCTCCCTCCCAAAGTCAGCAGTGTTATATCTGACATGTAATTAGAAGTGTTTAGGTGATTTCTAGTTATGCATGAAGGGCATTTGATGAACTCGTGGGTGGTGGTGTATTTTTTCTGGTCGATGCTTAGTCTGCACTGTTACAAACGTTGTCGTAAGCATGGACTTGATGAATTATGACCTCCCATCCCATAGACAGGATCACTGGTGGCAGTAACAGATGCAGCTGGTAAGGAAGGAAGAGAGCATGCTTTCTGCACATGAATGTAAGACAACAGTATTGCACAAGGAGCTTGATTTGTTTATAATACACTGGATATTCTTGATGTATCAGAAATCTGGTGGAAACCTCAGGATAACATTTGGTTATTTCTGCTTTATTCATATGTTTGGTTCTGGTCTGTGTGCATTAATTTATTCATTGTTGTCTTGATGAAGCATGCATGCCTTTCTTGTTGAAAATGGCTGACGAGTGTGTCTCTGCTGCCCTTATTGCATATTTTGTCTCTTTATTCTTTTTCTAACACACTGCAAAGTAATAGATATTCTTTGTGATGCTACACAGTTGCTTTAAATCCTCTTCCTCCAACCTAACTTAACCCAACTCCTCGTCTGTTCTTAAGAAAAAATCTGCACTTGTGCCACTGTGTGATTTTCTCAATTTTCTTTCTCTTTTAGATGATTTTATTGTACTTTTGCTTGGTATACAATTACTACTTGCTTCAGTTTGGTAGTTTGCTTGGCTGAAGGCTTTATGTATTTTTCTGTCTCTACCACTCCTTTATCCCTGTCTTTATTACTTTGTATAAGTGTAAATACATTATAGTTGCAGTAATACACAACATTATAATGATAAAACTATAAATAATCAAAGCAATAATGTCACACAAGTACACAGCATAGCCTGTGACCAAAGCAAAGGCCTGAATTTTAAGCCCCTTCTAAAACAGTAAAAAGTGGGGATCGTCCTAAGTGGATGAGTTAGCGAATTTGACAGTAGTGCTTGGTATGGAAAATGATTTATAAGAAACATTTCTAGTTGCTTCCTTGGGAATGACAAGCATCACCCCACCATCAGCAGACCAAAGGTGTCAGCCATTAAGAGATCAGCAACTTTTTGAAATAAATATGTGGGAGCCACATTATGCGAAGTTACATTTGCCAAACTAGAACATCTTATTTAAACATTGAGGCAGTTGAAAGCCAGCATATAGTATATGTGGCATGTGGGTAATAGGACCCCATTTAGAAATCCCCCAAATTAACCAAAATGAAAAGGAGTTGTACATTAGATAAAGTCACCCTACGATACTATATGGCACCCTAAAGTAAAAGATGTGCATGAATTTAAGTGGGTAGAATACAGGGCATAAACCACAGTAGGATGGTCTTGAAATGGTAAATGGCACTTTACCGCAGAGATGTTACTGACACATGGTCCTTAATAGTCATCTAGTTACTAAGGATCATGCCATGATTCCCCACTCAGGATATTAATACCAGCTGATATTTCTCTTATTAAACAATAGGGCTGAGGTCTGGTCAAAGTGGATGGCAACAAACTGGTCTTCATTAAACAATGCCTCTGTATTTAGACAGTTGGTCTTTGCTCAACTATGATAGTCCAAAATAGCATGGGCATCAAACATCTATGCAGTACGACACAGCTGGTCACCTTCTCCAGACTGAAGAAGAAACATAACTATATGGCATCAGTACAACAGTGACATTGTAGACATCTCCTTCAAATAAAACCACATAGATCAGAGGGGTCTATGTCAGAACAATGAAAACACAAACTTTTGAATGCTTACATGAGCGAATAATCAGAAACTCAGAATTGGTATTGTGGGGGGCTGTGCCCCCCCCCCACTAAATATATATTCCTACTCCGAGATCACACTACAGTGAGGAAAGGGCAAATATTCTGATCTTCACTGTACTGCAATCCAAAAATATCATCATCGACTTCCTGCTTTTTTCCTCATGTGAGTGGTTGACATTTTGCGTTTTCGTCATTCTGAAGTAGACCCAATCAGAGATGAACACCAAGAACAATGGCTTCCAAGCACCCAAGCACTAAATGCTGCAAAGTCCCACAACACAGGGGGTAACTAACAGAGGTATTTATCCTCAATACCACATTTTCTGTGTAGCTATGATACAGAAATGAGGGCAGCCTCCCTGGAGTAAAAGTGTTTGGGGAAGTGATCAGCAGATGCCAATTTGTCAGTAATGCAGCACCTGTATTTATTTTTGTAATGGCATTTCTGAATGCATGTACAGAGACAAATTCAGATAGGGCTTTTGTAACCTGTCAGCACTTGATTCAGTGGTTCATGCATGATATAGGTTGTTGCAACCTGATGGCTGCAAATATATCAAGCAGTCTGTTACATTTTTTAAAAGCAGAAGACCTTTTTTTTTCTTTATGCTCCTCAGTGTGAGGGGTGCAGATCAGGGAATGAAACAGCTAGGTCAGGAAATGTATTTTTTTTTATTTTGCTTCTCAACTTAGAGTGGAGGGGTATCAGATCATGGAGTTGTGTGAGGCACTAGATGAGCCAGTTATGGCTCTGGCATCCAAAGAGGTAGGCAGTACACCACCAAGATAAGTGAAAGACAATCCACAATAATTCTGTGGCTGGTCCAGAAATATGGTACAATTCACAGTGTCCAAAGCCACCAAGACATTCAGAGGTGTGTTGGTAGTTAACCCCCAGTAGGGAACTAGGATGGTTTCTTAAGAGTCAGACTATTAAGGCCTTCTTTAGCATAACTGAAAAGGCTCCAGTCCTCAGAAAGGAATTCCCAGGTTGGAAAACTTCTAGATAAGAATGTACAAACGTTGTAGGACCAAGTTCTGGTATGCAAGCTCTTGCATATAGGCATAAAAATCAAAACCATGTCCTCCAAGTTGCTGACAACAGGGAAGTATCTCCAACTTGGGCGATCCCTATGTATAATATTGCTGTGGCTTGTGGATGCACAGTTCTGTTTTTTGCCTAATTAGGTCAACCTTATCTTATACAGAACAGCAGCCTCACATTCTAAAGCAGAAATTTCCTTCTGGTTTATAGTACAGGCTGGTCTGTAAAACTTACCCAAAATGCTGAGGATCCTAGATGGTTGTTTAGAAGAAGAAAAAAGATCACCTTGGGCATGAGAATTGCCTTCTTATGGTCAATGTGTGACTGGTAAATATATTTTTTTTTTTTTAGTACTAGACTAACTAACTGCCCTCATGGGCCAATTTAAGCCTAGCTAAAGGGAGGAAGGCCTGCAAAGGCCAGGCTAAGACAAGGTGGTAAATGTCCAAGGCCTGGACATCTTGGCCCTGCTATTCTGCGTAATGGCCAACTTAGAATAAGGTACTTATCTATACACTGAAAGTCAGGACAAACCAATGGACACACAACGCTCAAAACTCACATCAACACATGAACGTTTACATACTGTTGCAAGAAACAATGATGGCTTAGATGGATGCCCCTGTTATACAACAACTGTGCAATCATCCAAGTGGGAGGTCATCTGCCTGTCTCCCGAGTGTTAACAGTAAACATACTTGAACATTTATAACAATTATTAGGTTCCTAGCACAACTGTACTACCTGTTAAGTTCATTTGACCTCAGGATCCATTCCAAAAAAAAGTCACAACTGCTTCAGGAGAACCAAGACTGCAAGCACAACAGCTGTTCAATAAAACTCACTTTTTGACTGCTGAAAAGCTTCACAACTCCATTACTACATTAGGTTTAAAACAATGTTCAGAAGCTCCATAAGTTGTTTTCATATTGTAAGCTCTCAGCTTGATTTATATAGGACACAAGTATTGTCATACGTTCATAGGAGATTACTAGGCAGAAATCATGTATCAAGAGATGTATCAAAAATCCAGTAACCCATCATAAAAGATTCAGGTACCTGTGCCAGAAACACCTAAGCGACCCCTTCCCTTTGAACAAAACAAATGGGATTCACTAATGCGGCCTCTCCCCAATAAAGTGCAAATCAAATTCCACATATCTTCCACTGCCATATCTACGAGGAACAACATTGTTGTTTGTTTATTTATCATGTGCTAATGCCTGTAAACTTTAAAAGCACTTTGTAGTGCAGTACAAACAGAACTTACGCAGGTGATTTGAGATTTGTGCACCTAGTTTGTAGTCAGAGCTTTATCCCTCCCTCTACAACACAGACCTGATGGACAAATTGAGTGTCTGTATCAAGTGTAAGAAGTTATGGATTTGATGTGGTCAAATGACTGCAGGTTAGCAGTGGGAGTTTTTGCCAGAATTATTTCTGACTGCAGTGAACTAAAGCTTACAGCTTTAATTTAGACAGGACACAAGCTGACACATTTTAAAATCAAGTTGCCTATAGATATAACTTTTTCAAGGAGCGTCATTTTCTCACTTTTTCCTCTCATTCTCACTACATTCTGTGTTTCTCTTATATTGCATTGCTTGCAGCTCTCCCCTCTTAAAGCAATAAATATTTTGTGCTACAAGATAGTGCTGATTTATAGTCGTTTTAAGCTCACCGTAGTATTTTATGAGTTTCGATATGCTCCTTTTTGTAAACTCGCTGAGCCTTTGAGATAGGCGCATATGATAAATCAAGCTATTTTTACTTCTAGTACAGAGGGAGCCATTGCAGTTTTCCTGAGGGATTTCTGAACAACAAATATATAACCTTCAACACCAAAGGTGAAGCTTTCCTTAAAATGTATGTATTCAGTTGTTCATGAGTGAATGCAGTAGTACTGTAAAATGTTAAGAGTACCTTGAAAAGTCTGGTGAATAAAATTCAATTAGTTGCTTTTGTTTTCCATTTACTGTATATAGTTACTTAACACATTACATTTTCACTCAAACTATGAACAAAATTATCTCCTGTTGCTTTTCAAATACGGTTGTCAGTAAGACTAAAGTGTTCCTGTAGCTTTCATCTATTCACAGCGTGTTTTACTTATAATAAGCCATCAGTGCTGTTATTATATAGATGTTTGTTTGATGTTATGTAGACAGATCATAGCTTCAGCCTAGATGAAGCAGTACAAGCAGATAGACTAATGGCTAATTTGTTGCCGAGTAATACTTCCATGGCAAACTAATATGCAACATTGTGTTTGATGCAGGGTGGAGTGCTGAGCAAGAGGTTTTTCCTCAGTTTATTTTTTTACTTTTTTGATAATTGGGTGAGTGGATTGGTACAAAACCATTTTCAGCCACAACCTGAAATAGATGACATGCATACCTCTCAACCTCTTAGAGCAAAAAATCTAGACAAAACCTAAAAGGATGGGGGACAAATAGGGACATATTTTAAATATTGCTCTTACAGACATAAAGTTTATAGAATAATAGGTTTTGCATTAGCATTAATTTTCTGAAGGATTTGGAGTCTTAAACTGAAATGTTTGTCATTATTTAATTACTTCAATCCTCAGCTATTTGCCAGAAAAGTACACATTTTAGGAGGAACGCGGGAAAAATATGAGGGAAAAATCTGGACATTCTGTGAAAATCTGTATAATTGAGAGGGAAGATGACATGGCAAAGACAGATGAATTAAAAAGCAACATTAAAGATAAGCATGTACATAGGATTTGTAATTTCTCACAAATATCAAGGACATAGCAATTGTTTGTTGACGTGGGAGAGGGCAACAGTAAGAATTTATAAATGAAAATGTGTAATAAAATAAAAAAAAAAATTATAATAAACTATGCAGTGGGTTACATACAATAAGATGCAACTTCTGAATAAATAGCCTATTGATTGCACTTGAGTTATTGGAAAACCACAGGAAGGGAAATATTGGGAGCACCCAAATATGGGGTGAGGGTTGTGAAAGCACTTGGTGTATGCACTTGGGACCCATGGCAGAAGCCAAAAATATTAAGATTCACCAGACTTAAGGGAGACTGTTAAGGTGAGATGTAAGATATGTTCATCTGTTCTTTGTAACTGGAAGGAAAATCTTGCAGCTTTATGCTCTGTGAAGGAGCCCTTCTTCCTAGCCACACAAATAAGGATTTCATGATTCTGGGGTGGGGAG
>NC_056729.1:1162315289-1162320289 GCF_019279795.1 Protopterus annectens | reverse complement strand
TCAACCCCTCAAAGTACTCTTTGCATCTGTTCAACACACTCTCCTCACTTGTGAGTATGTTTCCCTCATTATCCTTTATCACCTTTACCTGCTGCACATCTTTCCTAGCTCGGTCCCTCTGTCTAGCCAATCGGTACAGGTCCTTTTCTCCCTCCTCAGTGTCCAACCTTTCATACAACTCTTCATATGCCTTATCCTTAGCCTTCGCCACCTCTCTCTTTGCCATGCACCTCATCTCCTTATACTCCTGTCTACTTTCTTCATCTCGCTGACAATCCCACTTCTTCTTTGCCAACCTCTTTGCCTGTATACTCTTCTGTACTTCCTCATTCCACCACCATGGCTCCTTGTCATCCTTCCTCTGTCCTGATGTGATACCAAGCACTTTTCTAGCCGTCTCCCTTACTAGCTCTGCTGTAGTTACCCAGCTATTTGGTAACTCTTCACTGCCACCCAGTGCCTGTCTTAACTCATCCCTGAACTCCACCTCACAATTACCCTTTTTCAGTTTCCACCATTTGATCCTTGGTGCTGCTTTCACACTCCTCCTCCTCTTCTTGATCACCAACGTCATCCTACAATCCACCATCCTATGCTGCCTAACTACACTTTCCCCTGCCACCACTTTACAGTCTCCAATCTCCTTCAGATTGTCCCTTCTACATAAGATATAATCCACCTGTGTGCATCTTCCTCCACTCTTGTATGTAACCCTATGCTCCTCCCTCTTGTTAAAATACATATTCACCACAGCCATGTCCATCCTTTTCGCAAAATCCACTACCATCTGACCTTCTGCATTCCTTTGTTTAACACCATACCTACCCATCACTTCCTCATCCCCTCTGTTTCCTTCACCACATGCCCATTGAAATCTGCTCCAATCACCACTCTCTCACCCTTGGGTACAGTCATCACCACTTCATCCAATTCACTCCAAAATTTTTCTTTCTCATCCATTGCACACCCAACATGTGGAGCATACGCACTAACAACATTCATCATTACACCATCAATTTCCAGCTTCATAAACATCACTCTATCCAACACTCTTTTCATCTCCAAAACACTCTTCGCATACTGTTCCTTCAGAATAACTCCTATGCCATTTCTCCTCCCATCCACACCACGATAAAACAATTTGAACCCACCTATATATATATATATATATATATATATATATATATATATATATATATGTGTATATTCTTGGCATACAGATATCTGAGGTGGGAGAATTGAAGCAATAGAAACTAAAAGAGCAGTTAGAGTCGAGGAGAGACATTAGTTGATTTAGGTTACGTGGCAAGGGTTAGATTAAATGTGTTTAAGTTCGAGTGCAAAGGAATCCCATAGTTTGAGACTACGAAATGAGAACACATGGTCAGAGGCTTGAAGTTTTACTATATAAGTCACTGTAAACTAATGACATATGAAGTGGCCCTTGCCTTACCAAAAATCATTGCATAACCCATCTTCACATTTTTTTTATATAACTGTAGGCAGTCTGCTTAAGCAATATACATATAGTCAAATAGATATTGACATTTTTTTCAAGGTTTTATGTACCAGTGTGCTGTATAACTTCAGTGTCATTTTTCTTATATGCAGTACAGCATGTGGTATAAATTAAATCAATAGCATTCATATAGGCTAGCAGAGATGGATAATGTATGCAAAGGATGGCACAGTTTTTTTTTAAATCATGTTTCTGCCTATTGTCTATCCATCATGAAGTTCCCAACATGGCCATGCCATTTGTTCCCCATCACTGGAGTGACACCCATTCAGAGCAAGTATACCATCTAGGCAGCTATGAGAGATTTTCCATTTTTTTCCTTGCCCGACCTGTACCATGGGCTGATATGCATGCTGCAAGAGACAAGAGCTTCTTATACCTTCCCTTGTGAGTAAGCCTACTCCTTCATGTGCTATATGAAGGATACCATATGGCTGTGGCTTGGCAAATGCACATGTACAGCGCATGCCCTTCTCTGTCCAGTAGCTTTCAGCATTATAGTGAGTCTGATCTCCCTCTTCTCATGATGAGCAGTCCAGCAAAGGCTGCCTAGTCAGTCCTAGGGCATATGTGTCACAGTCAGGACTATATTTCTCTTTGTCACATAGCCAGCTTAAGTTGTTATAGCTGAAACATCTTAAGCTGAATATAATAACTTTATTTTAGTATGTTAATGTGCACTTTGCTTTCTGTTTTTCCAGTTTATGTCAAAATGTCTTGCAGCAGGCAGATCTTTGCAACATTATTCACAGGATGCATAATGCCACGATCTGTTCAGACTCTGCAAAGGTTTTTCAGCAGTTATTTTGTGGCTAGCTCTTGTGACTAAGTATACAGGACATCATCATGGGGCTTTCAGGGCTGTGGTCCCCTTTTCTTCCTTGACTTCTTTTCTAACAAAGTCATAGTTAGCCAACTTAATGAAGGCTTAGCATTTACTAATGTGATCTTATTTGCTGTATTTCAATGGAAGGTCTCTTGCTTACCAAAGAGAAGAAACGGTATGCTTCTGGGTTTTAGCTGTTGTAGGGTTCACGTACTGAGTGTGTTGTTTGAATGGGTCATTTCTAATACCCATTTTTTATATTATTTGTCAGCCTTCCCCCTTTCCAGTTTATATTGATACTAGATGGTAGTTTAGGCCCATCTGCTTCAGAACAAATTAACTTTAGTATGTAAGTTCCTTGACTTTCCATAAAGATGAAGAGAAGCAAGACAAAGATGAACTTAAGTCTTCGTAGGATGCCGACAAGGAATGTCTCATGTGACTGTCCTCGATTCCTTTGCTTAGTGATTACTCTAAATTTTTTTAGTTATTCTTGTTAGAGCAATTTTTTTATTAAACCTTGTTAGAGCAAAACGGTGATTGCCTGAGACTGTTGTGCACTTTCAGGGGGGTTTCTTCTTTCCTCAGTTCTGTACAGTTCTAGAGTTTCTGTATGTAAGTTCAGGGTTGCTGTGGCCCCGGAGATAACTTCCTTGCAAGAGAATGTTTTCAATCTGTGCCACTGGGATGAATGTCAGTGATGATTTGTAATAGCTGTGACCACTTAAGTATGATCTGAGTGATCACTGTCCAGTCTTAAATAATGGAATCATCTCCTGTATCCTTCTTAGGATTGACTCAGCAGGACACAGGATCCAAGTGATCACTGTCCAGTCTTACAGAGTGGAATCATCTCTTGTGTCCTGCTTAGGACTGATTCAGCAGGACACAGGTAATATTCCAGTGTTGCTACTAAAGGCTGACTGAGTGCAGTGGAAGCAGTGATACCACTAATGTGCTCATTAGACGAGAAGACCAATCATGTCAGTGGGTCAGCATAACATCTGCTGCTTCCAAAATTGTGAATGTCTCAGTGGTTAAATAAGAACACAGAAAGCAGTCTTTACAAAAACACCTGTCCGTATTCCATTTGACCTTTGATGCTGTGTCATATTCGAGGGTGATACTGTATTTCTGCAGTTCCACAAATGTTTCAGACCAGCAGTGCCTTTGAAGGACAACACAGGTGGTATTTTCATGGGCATGTGACCTTTCTCATTCTTGAGGCGTGCCCCAACTCTTGTGTCATTTATATTCCTACATTGCATTGGCCGTCACGACATACCTGATGCATGGTAACTTATCAGTTTCAATCGTTCATCTCAGCTCTTTTCTTCTTTGCCATCCTTTCCGGCACTGCTAACCAAACTGCTGCAATAATTCTTCTCAAAGTGTAGCTGTCCAGCCAGAAGTCCAAGATATTGCATTCTGATCCAGGCATTTATGTCTTCTTCCTTTTCTAGTTTGATATGGTCATATTCCGCTAGTCTTGGCTGGATGCTGTAGATGTTCTAGTCATCACTACTCCTCTGATGACCTGAGTTTGATTAGTAGCTAGGGACTTGAGATGGCTGGTTCATATATCCAGGTAGAATGCCCAGGATTGCAGCTCTTGTAATCAGACTCAAGAAACATGGTCCTTCAGAGGAATACATTTGCACACTAGCTGGAAATCACAGGTCTATGAAAATGTAAATTCATTACCCACATTCTCCAGCCAAAAGGAAGAAGGATATTAGGAAGGTACTATAAAATCTCCTAAACCCCACTCGATGGTGGCCAAAATCCCCAACTCTCCTCACTGTCCTGGTGTTTAGGGAACACAAAGATTGAGTGTAATGAATGGGACATAGTGGATAAACGCTTGGTGGTCAGTGGGACCAGAGATAATGAGCCAAAAACAATTAAAATCTCCTCTCCCCTTGTGTGCAGGACAGTGAAATGGAAGAAACTGAAATTCTTCCATTCTCAACATCTGCTCCAAAACCCCAATTTTCCAGGTGTGTTTGCTCATATTCATGCATTTCTAGGCTGGCCAATTAAAGAACTAGGCTTCTGTGAGTATAGAACCTTTGAAAAAAAAAAGCTTTGATTTAATTGCATTATTCTTTCACTACTGGCAAGATTTCCTAACAGGCAAAGTAGTGATTTTAAATGTTCTCCACCATTTTTTTATTATTGTCAAAATCTAGCCAATCTCCAACTTTTAAAAAAATCACAAGTATTGATTTACATTAAGAAAGAATGTTTTTCTTTTTTACTGCTGCCATATATGTGTTATACTATTTTGCATAGCCAGTGAAGGTATTGGAAAAATTAAAAAAAAAATCTAACCTACAGCACGACTTGACCACTGTACTCCTAACAATAGTACTAAAAGTAGATGCCAAATGCCTATGACTTGCATGCTACAGATTGTTTGGTAATAACCATTAGAGTTTACCGTTAAATTTATTACTGGCTCAAGCTTTCAGTAATAGCTGAAGAATCACATTATGTGGGTGTGATTCATAGGTGAGCACTAGGCTAGATGCCTTTGTGGGCCAATTTAAACCTATTCAGTTTCCCTTTCAAAGGTCAGAATTAAACTCTGCACCTTGTGTCTGTGAGAACAGCACCTTAACCATTATTCCAACCCTCAACCCAATCATTTCC
>NC_056729.1:1162267789-1162310289 GCF_019279795.1 Protopterus annectens | reverse complement strand
GGCTTTTTACCTTGGCAAAGTGGATGTCCACTACTGTTTTAGTGGGGAAAAACAAAAAAAAAGTCTTCTTTAACATCGCACCCTGAAAAGTGAAAAGAATTAGGAAAGACTCTCAGAATGCATAAAAATGGAGCTAGTGATCAAAAAGATGTCCTCAGATGTTGCTGTGGCACCAAACAAGGACAGATGCCCAAGGCCCTACTGGTTTGCCTAATTATCCCACCCTAGCAGTTCTATACTGACATGAGAAGTTTCTTTAATAGCTTCCACTACCAACAGCCCAGATTATTTCTAAGAAGCTTTAAGTATAGAGGTTGATTCTGCTAAGGTACAAGTGGTAACCAAGTTTGTGACTGTATATGTGCCTGAAAATCAGGGCATGGATTCAGGTTATGAAGGTATGGAGAAAACACACTTGGAAGTTGAACATCTGTTGCTCCTCATCTGTAATGAATGCCTGTGAGGCTATACCTGCCAGTACTACCAGTAAAGTTACAGAGAACCACCAGACCTACAGAGATCAGAGACATTCTGCACTTGACTTTGATACACATTATAAAGGTTCTATAACCTCAAGTGCATCACCCACATCTTTGCGGACAGAGTCTCTCATGAAGGTGTATTTTAAGAAGGGTAAAAGAAAAGTCTTCCTCTAAGAAGATGTAGACATAAATGTTTGGAATTGAATAGCTCAGATTTTCTTTCATTCTCCCTGTTGTTGAAGCATTTTGGAATATATTGCTTGGTACCTGTTTCGAGTCAGACTCTCAGACCCCGAATCTCAAAGAAAATTGATAGATTTTACTGGGTAAAAAAAACATCATATACACTTGCAGAAGAACCTTACTACTGACTCTGCTATAGAATCTTTGGAAGCATCTGTAAATAGTGGCAGTTTTAAGTTGTGCCTGGCATTAGTACTCGACTTAATCTGATAAGAGAGTTACTATTGTATTCCTTCACACACATACTTTCATCTTTAATTTTTATCTGTTCAAAGCATCCTGTTTTCTTTCAAAACCTAAAAAACTGGAATCTATTGCACACCATTTGTATTTACAAAACATGTATATATTTGCAGATAACCTTATCTGAGAATTATTTTCTAATCTGTATACACAAACTAGATATGTATCAACTGTGATATATGGTATTATAACTTGCGTGGCTACTTGCTGTAATACTATGTGATTTGTTATTATGTTTTCTTATTTTGCATTTGTATTCTTAATGTACTTTTCTCTCCAGAACTCTGGTAAAAAGGAGCTATCCAGGAAAATAAATTAAAAAAAATTAATAAAATAGATTTTAAATATCTCTTGAGAGGATGTGAAAGAGGATTGACTGGATCTACAGCATGAATGACCTATGAGCTCACCTGTTCCACAGACTGAGCAAGCTTCTTAATGCTATCCTTAACACAGACAGCAAGAGTTTCCTGAGCTGGTTTAACAGATTCTCTGAAAATGTCCCTGTGCTCAGTTTGTGTTTGATAATTAATAGGCATGTGTATCTGCTACATTGTACACATGCCCATTAATTATCAAACACAAACCAGCTCAGGAAATTCTTGCTGTCTGTGTTAAGGATAGCATTAACAAGCTTGCTCAGTCTGTGGAACAGGTGAGCTCATAGGTCATGAAGTATGGATACGACCATTGATGATATGATTCTGGATGCTTACACTTCTGGATTTCTGCTTTAAGAGCTGCGTTCTGGAGTCATGCTGTAGATCCAGTCATTCCCAGATGACATTAAGGGAGATCTCCTCAGTAACCCTTTAGGTGAAAACAACCTCTTTTTCACATCCTCTCAAGAGATATTTAAAAAGCTCGAAGATAGGGACAAACCAGTACAATCACTCCAACAATTTACCTAGATCTGTTATGCAAAAGAAAGCAAATAAAAACAGTATAGACAGTGCAGACAATTTAAGATAAAAGCAGCAGTCATGGAGAGAAAGAGCCAGTCTCACTAATGACTCACAATGTCTAAGGTCACAGCTATCCTTAAAATAACAGTGCGGAATAACTACCAGGTGATGTCCCTTCCATCTGCTTCCACAGCCCCGAGATTTACATGGACGGACAATGTCTTTTTTAGGCTGCAGTGGTAGTTAACTCCTGACCACAGAAGGGTTGAAAGCACCCACCAGCTACATAGTGGAATTTACATACTCTCCCCTTTTGTGAAAGCACCCACCAGCTACATAGTGGAATTTACATGCTCTCCCCTTTTGAATGGATCACTTCAGCTCAAGAAGACCAGCTACAAAACATCCTGCATGTTACAGGGTACCTGGTGAAAGTATGAGCCATACCTGCAGTCCCCAGAACTGCAGAGCTACAAGTGTAAATCAAGGGGATATGCATTAAATCTAAGGTTGCTATATTCTTAAGTGTGTGTGTGCGTGTGTGTGTGTGTGTGTGTGTGTGTGTGTGTGCGTGTGTGCATGTGTGTGTGTGTGTGTGTGTGTGTGTGTGTGTGTGTGTGTGTGTGTGTGTGTGTGTGTGTGTGTGTGTACAATACAGTAGGGGGGGGTCAGGGTCTGACCTTCTACAAATGTATCTGAAAGTTATAACAGTGAGTCTTGAAGTGTATTACTCTTCTGTTTGAGTGGCAGTTTATATTTTGAAGTCTTGAGAGTTGTATTAGTGGATGTCAAACTTCTGATAGAGAGTCCCTTTTACAAAAGAGTTTCTCTACTGCCAAGCATCCCAGAGTGTCCCCAAACTGAAGGACAATGTGGTACCATTTTTAAGGATTATTTCAGTGGAAGTTCATTTTAGATCTTTCAGGTTTAAAATCAGTTGTGGTGGTAATGTAGTTCAAAATGTTGATACTCCAGGGTAAAGGGAATGCAAGTTTACCATAATCTGAATGACTATTTAATCCAAGGCCCACTCAATCTTAAACCTCCAACTGGCCGTGAACATAACTTAGTAATGCTTCTAGAGTGTAGCGGTGTCACTAAATGCATGAAAATCCAGCTTAAGCAGTCTGTAGCGAAGAGATTACCAAGCCATTCCAGAAAAACAAATTTGCAGTTTCCCTCCCAGGGCAGGGTACAGCTACAGAAGGTCTTCTTTCATCACATCTCATAACAGTGCAACTTCAAGGCAGGTACCATTTACATTGCCCTGATTTGCTTACCATCCTCTTTCCCAATTCTTCCCTGAAGCCAAACCAGAGACTGACTGCAGGCATATCAGATTGTGCTTGGTAGCCTGTCAAAAGTTACAAAGTGCAGGGCTTCTAGTCCAGGAAGCAGAAGGGAAAACTGAAAAAAAAATGACTGTCCAGTGTAGTCTGTTGGCATTCTAGTAGAATGCTATGGCCTCTTAGGATGATGACAGGTGTTAGCACAATAATGTGATACGTCAACACAAGTAGGCTACCATCTTCCTCTCCAGCAGAATACCTTAGCAGTCTTCCCTAGTAGAAAACATTTAACTCCTCATGAATGAATGTTGGCAGAGATATCATTTCATCTATGTAATGAAAGGGAACTGCCCAAGGATAGAGGCTTTTTGCATCCCATGTGAGTAATCACATTCTAAATTTTACACTAAGACACTATACAAGCAGTGTAGATATTTGTAACTGGATTTGGCTATGATTTTTTAATAAAATGCGTTTTAGACAATTAGTACTGGCCTGGTCACTGAAAAATGTATTACATTTTTGGAAATTGTATATATACAATACAAGTAGGCACCTGCAATGTATAACCATGGTCATCTTGGTGCATTCCCTCCAAAACATCTCATTGCAAATATGTTTGTACAGGCCCAGATGACACTCATCCTTATAATTCTAGATTGACCAAGATGATTCTCATTTGGTTTCCTATTGAAATGTCAGGATGACCAATGCTGAGTCCTTAAGTGCTGAAAAATGATACTGAAAACACAGGAGAAGAGTGACTAATGAACATCTCTTTTCTTCTTTAAACTTTTTTTTTTTTTTTTTGCAGGGGCAATCCTCCTCACCTTCTGATTTGAGGTTCAAGCCCCCATACCCCTGAACTTGTATATATATATATATATATATATATATATATATATATATATATATATATATATGTATATATATACCAATAGCAATATCACCATACCTCAGAGAAAAGGGAATATTCTGAGAAACTATAATGTCAGACTTAATACATGTAAGTCCAAATTTTTGGCCACAGTCTCCACATTCTGGGACTTAACATTGTGAATGTTGGCAGTTCAAAAGGTTATATTCTAATTCACCCAACTGACTCAAATGAAAACAATGGAACCAGTGACTTCTTGCTTTGCATTTAGCATGAAAGAAAAATACTTCACCCCAACCTCAGACACCTCAAACTCACAGCCTGGAAGATATCAAGTTAATATACCACACACATACCTGTACATATTTTCTGAAGATATGCTAGCTGTAGTTAAAGAATGAAGGAGGTCTACTTCGAGCCAGTCACACTTATATCTTATCAGAATTGGCCAGTTTCTTAGTTTACTGTAAGAAAATGGGGGTAGACCATATGTCTGTCCCATTTCACATATCCTTCAGTTCTTCTCAAGCATATTTAACTCATTACAGCCAGGTGGCACCGCCAGGTGTTTCTGCAGATAGATCCTACTGATGCCTCCATGAGTCAAATATTTCTAGTTCATATTTACATTAATATTTCCAAAACTATGTTACATTCAGTGTATTAACAGATTTCATCTTAAATCTTACACAATGGCAATCACAAGTGCATTGATATTTGACCTCTGTCTAGTGCAGATAAAGATAAATTAATTGCTGTTGATATAATATTTATTTGCATCATCATAAATGTCAAGTTTTTCTAAATATCTCAGCAACCATGCAGTACAGACAGAACTGCTTAGCCTCATGTGTAAGCTTCCAGCTGGATGAACAAAATGTTACTGAAATTAAGTGTGTAACTTGAATGGTTACAGAGATATTGTATTTTGTTTACAAAATATTACATACTTAACAGCTACTGTATTTACTGCGACTTATAGAATCCACTTTAAGACCTAGAACCTAAATACTGTGACTATAAAAATAGTTGTGTTGAAGAGTATGTCATTTACACTTTTTAGTAACTAATACGGTTCCAGAGGGTTCCTATTAGATGACTGAAGACGCATTCTTTTGAATGCATCTTGGTTGAACTTGAAAAGACGAAAAGGCAAAATGACGAAGCGACATATAAGTGAAATCTTTCCCTGGGAAAGAAATTGTGTGGCCGCATCCATTACATTGCCGTTTTCGTCACTGTAGTGCGATCTCGGAGTTGGTATATTTAAGTAGGGGGTTGTGGGGGGCACAGCACTTCACTTTATGTTATGTTTTAAGTGTATTATTTTTTTTGGAACAGCGAATTTTTTTAGTTAAAATGGAATGGACTATGCCATTCTTCACAGCTGTGCATCTTGTTTACAACCCCAGTATCAGGAAGTCTTCTACCACCTAAAGACATGTGACTGCTTTCAAGATATGGCTGCAAGACTGGATTCCATATCAGCTTCATTGCATTCATCTGATGAATGTCCTGCAATGACAATATTGTGCTGGAACTTCTGCATTAATGTTGAGTACTGTTCTAAACTCTCCTTTTTCACCATTCCTTAGCCAAGTCAAAGAGATTGTATAATCAGCGAGCTTTTCTGCTCATCAACAATGACTGCTTGCTGTTGTGCACTTATTAGAAAATTGCAAGCTTGGATGCTACCTGACCATTCAGTACATCTAAATTCAATGTGTAACTGTTCCCTTATTCATCCATTCCAAATCCCCTAATAAAAGATATGGGATGTACAGGCTACCTGCCCCCACATCTGAAAGTTGTGTAATGCCTTACACTTGTCAGTATTCTCATCCTGTTACTTAGCCATGACTTCAGCCTTTTCTCTCCTGCAATCTGGTTTATCCTATTTCCAGTCTGGAGAAGATGTGTGTAATCTGAATGATAAAAAATTCCCCAAGAGGAACACATCTGGAAAGACCATGACAGTTATTAATCATACTATGTTAGCACTTTTTATCTCGCAATTAAAAATATTTCATTATAAGAAAACATAAATTAAAATCACATTCTTAAATAGTACAGTGGTCATCAAACTTTACCCCCCTTCCCCCCCAAAAGGGCCAGTGTCTATCCCAGAAGAATGCAGTCCCCCAGACATCTCAGACACACAGGTGAAAGCAGCCCTTTCCAAAGTAAAAAACACAGCATCAATGGGACCGGATGGTATCCCGGGCTGGGTCTTACATGAGCTCCAAAAAGAAGTAAACCCTCACATAAACTCACTGTTCCAACTCAGCCTTACCACAGGTTATGTACCCAAAAAATGGCGTACAGCAACAGTAATCCTGCTCCAGAAAGGTGGCGTCACAACGGATCCCGGGAACTATTGCCCTATAAGCCTGACCAGCCTGGTCTGCAAGGCTACGGAGCGCATCATCATGGATCTCGTAAACAAAGATATTGGGAACCTCCAGACACTGGACCCTACCCAATTTGGCTTTGTTAAAGGCAGATCTTGCCTCTTAAACCTAGTTGACTTCTTTGAAACAGCTACCAAAACCATAGATGAGGAAAAAGTAGTCCACACAGCCTACCTGGACCTCGCAAAGGCCTTCGACACAATACCCCACTCTGGCATCATAAATAAGCTTACCAGCTTAAATATCAACCCATATGTCACAAGATGGGTTGCAAACTGGCTCAGGGATAGAACTCACATGGTCAGAGTTGCGGTGCCATGTCCGACTCTAAACCGGTTACAAGTGGCATCCCACAGGGCTCAGTCCTGGGACCGCTCTTGTTCGGTATATACTTCTCTGAGGTACAGGCAAGCACGGGACGACTGTGGCTGACCAAGTTTGCAGATGATTGCAAACTGGGAGCCATAATCGACTCTCTGGCTGACAAAGCATCCTCCAGAAGGGTCTTACAGAGATGGATACCTGGTGTCAGAACCATGGCCTCAAGCTAAATGCCAAAAAGTGCATAGTCATCCCCTTTGGGAAAAACAAAGTGCCCACAAACTACCACATAGGAGGTAATCCACTAAGTACGGAAGAAGTAATTAGGGACCTGAGGATCCAAGTAGGTAGTAACCTCTCCTTTGACAATCACATTGCCAAAGTGGTTAGAAAAACCTTCTATATAGCTCACCTAATCACAAAAGGGTTCACATCTAGATCAAGAGAGGTCATTGTGCCCCTCTACTCATTGCTCATCAGGCCCTTAATTGAGTACAATGCCCCATTTGGGATGTATCTTACCCGACACCTGCAACAGCTGGAGAGACCTCAAAAGTACCTCACCAAGAGGATCATGGGCCTCAAACAGATGCCCTATGCAGCTCGACTAAAGAAACTCCAGCTCTACTCAGTTGCTTACCGCCTACTCAGAGGCGATCTCTGCCTGACGTACAAGGCCATGTCTAACCTGGAATTGATGGACATGCTCCACCTCAAGAAAGCCAAATACATTAGAGCTACACTCTCCAGGGATTTAAACCTCAGCACAACAATAAATAGGACATGCTGGAGGGATAGATTCATATCCCAGGGGCTTCCCTCGCTCTGGAATAGAATCCCAGTCCATGTTAGGCAGAGCCCCTCGCTGACACTCTTCAAGAGAAATCTTAATGAGTGGATGGGAAATCATAAATTTACTCCTGGGATCACTTCTATGGCCCTGCTGGACAGAGGCTCAGGAATCTAGTCTAAAAGGATGGCGAAAGCCAACACATTCTGGCTAGGCTTATAAATGCCCTAGGGTAGATAGCCTAGTACCTACCTATGAACCTATGAACTTATGAACCTATAAATTCAGCAAGACAATAGTCAGATTAAAATATGTTTAAAATGATGAAATAAAAAGTAAAAATGCAAGGAAAAAACATGCCAGTAGCTGGAAGGTACATCCCATAGTTATGATAATTGCAGTAATTATGTTAATAGAAGGAAATGTGGGGGCAAAAAATAAAATTAAAACAAAATTATAATAGATAGATAGATGATCATTTAATCAATATCAAATCTCTGCTGGTCAATTATAAAATCCTGCAGTAGAGACCCATAAAAGAGACTATATAAAACAACTATCTAATTTTGCATTTAGGGGCTTCAACCTCAAGACACTTTTTATAATGGTATGATGATTTAGCATTAGGAGGACTTGTAATCTAGCCAGCCAATAATATTTTTCATTCAAAGATACAATTAAAGTTACCCCTAATGGTTCTTTGGCACTCTTTCCAGCAGAAAAAAAAAACAAAAATTGTTTCAATTAATGAAAACATAGGTGGACTTATGTGTGGCATCATTTGAGTTTTATCTAATAGAATGTAGGTGCTTGCATATATACTGAGAATGTTTTTATAGGTTCATAGGTGGGTACTAGGCTATCTGCCTGAGGGCATTTTTAAGCCTAGCCAGAGTGTGTCAGCTTTCGCCGCCCCATTGATTAATTAACTGAGCCTCTGTCAAGCAGAGCCAATGAAGTGATCCCAGGGGTGTATTTTCTGTTACCCATCCACCCATCAAGGCTTCTCTTGAAGAGTGTTAGTGAGGGGCTCTGCTTAATGTAGTTAGAAATTTTGTTCCAAAGCATGGGGAGTCTCTGTGACAGGAATCTATTGCTCCAGCATGTTCTGTTTATTGTTGTGGTGAGGTTTAGCTCACTAGAGCGCGTGTCTCGCAGTGACTTGGATTTCATTAGGTGGAACATGTCCATCAGTTCTGAGTTGGACATGGCTTTGTAAGTCAGGCAGAGATCACCCCTGAGTAAGCGATATGCCACTGAGTACAGCTGGAGTTTTTTCAGTAGGGCTGCATAGGACATATGTTTGAGGCCAGTAATCCTCTTGGTGAAGTGCTTTTGTGGTCTTTCCAGCTGTTCGAAGTGTCTTGTGAGGTACATCCCAAATGGGGCATTGTACTCTATGATGGGTCTGATGAGTGACGAGTAGAGGGTCACTATAACCTCTTTATTTCTAGATGCGAACCCCTTAGAAATTAGATGGGCCACATAGAAGGATTTCCTAACTACTTTGGCAATATGATTGTCAAAGGAGAGATTACTATCTACCTGGGTCCCCAGATCTCTTATTACCTCTTCTGTATTAAGGGGGCTGCCACCTATGTGGTAATTCATGGGTGTTTTGTTTTTCCCAAACGGGATGACTATGCATTGTTGGGCATTTAGCTTGAGACCATGACTTTGACACCAGGTGTCTGTCTCAGTAAGGCCTTTTTGAAGGATGTCTGTGTCAGCCGGAGAGTCAGTTATGGCTCCCAGTTTGCAGTCATTGGCGAACTTGGTTAGCCATAGTCCTCCTGTGTTTGCCTGTACTTCTGAGAAGTATATGCCGAACAGTAGGGGTCCCAGAACCAAGCCTTGCGGGACACCACTTGGGACTGGTTTAGAGTCGGACCTGGAGTTCGCTATTCATAGGTTCATAGGTAGGTACTAGGCTATCGGCCCTGGGGCCTATACAAGCCCAGCCAAAAAGGTACCCTGGCTTTTGCCACCCAAGAAAATTATTTTCCTGTGCCACTGTCGAGCAGAACTACAGAGGTGATCCCCGGGGTGAATTTCCTATTTCCCATCCAATCATCAAGATTTTTCTTGAAGAGTGCTAATGAGGAGCTTTGTTTGATATAGATAGGTAGTTTATTCCAGAGTATGGGAAGTCTCTGGGACAGGAATCTATCCCTCCGGCATGTTCTGTTTATTGTGGTGACAAGGTTTAGGTCCCTAGAGCATGTAGCTCGGATTTCTTTAAGTGGAGCATGTCCAACAGCTCTGGGTTTGACATAGCTTTGTATGTTAGGCAGAGATCAACTCTGAGTAGGCGATATGCGACGGAGTAAAGCTGGAGTTTTATGAGACGGTCTGCGTAGGGCATCTGTTTGAGGTTGGTAATCCTCTTTGTGAGGTATTTCTGCAGCCTTTCCAGTTGTTGTAGATGTCTTGTGAGGCACATACCAAAAGGGGCGTTGTACTCTATAATGGGTCTAATGAGTGATGAGTAGAGGGGAACAATGACCTCTTTTTTTCTGGATGAGAAACCTTTTGTGATGAGGTGTGCCATGTAGAAAGATTTCCTGACTACTGTGGCAATGTGATTATCAAATGAGAGACTACTGTCCACCTGTGTCCCAAGGTCTCTTATCACACTTTCGGTGTTAAGTATACTACTGCCTATGTTGTAGTTCATGTGTACAGAGTTTTTACCAAAGGGGATGACAATGCACTTTTTTGGCATTGAGCTTGAGGCCATGGCTTTGACACCAGGCATCTGTCTCAGTGAGGCCCTTTTGTAGGATGTCCACATTGTTAGGAGTTTTGATTATGGCTCCTAGTTTGCAGTCATCTGCAAACTTCATTAGCCAAAGACCTTCTGTGTTAGCCTGTACTTCAGAGAAGTAGACACCAAACAGGAGAGGACCCATGACTGAACCCTGTGGTACTCCACTTATCACTGGTCTGAAGTCGGATTTGCATCTGCTACTTTCTCAGTGTGGGTTCTGTCAGTGAGCCAGTTGGCAACCCATCTTGTGACATAGGGATTTATACCTAGTTTAGTGAGTTTATCTATAATTCCAGAGTGGGGGATGATGTCGAAAGCCTTGGCAAGATCTAGATAGGCTGTGTGAACCACCTTACCCTTGTCTATGGCTTTGGTGACTGCTTCAAAAAAGTCTATCAGGTTTAGGAGACATGATCTGCCTTTTACAAACCCGAACTGAGTGGGATCCAGGGTTTGGAGATTACCAATGTCTTTGTTTATAAGTTCCATGACGATACATTCCATCGCCTTGCAGACCAGGCTCATCAGGTTAATGGGGGGGGTAGTTCCCGAGGTCAGTGGTGGCTCACCCCTTGTGGAGTGGGATAACCGTTGCTGTGCACCATTCAGCAGGCACAAAGCCTGAGGTGAGGCTATGATTGAACATGGTACTTAGGTGGGGTGCCAGTTCATTCTGTAATTCATGTAGAACACAGCCTGGGATGTTGTCTGGTCCCATGGATGCTGTGTTCTTGGCTTTGGAGAGTGTGGTTTTTACCTGTGCAGCCGTGATTACAGGAACTTTGCATTCTTCCAGTATAGAGATGGGCTCTTTAGGGGGTGAGAGGTGGGTAAAGTTAGCACTGAACCTATCTGCCAGGATGTTGGCAATATCAGCTGGGTCTGTATATTTAATGCCATTGTGCTGTAACTCAGAGCAGATCTGAGTGTTGCCATTGAGATTCTTGACATAGCTATAGAATGCTTTGTAGTTGTCTTTAGAATCAGTGGTGATTTTGTTTTCCTAACTAGCTTTGGAGGATTTTATCAGGGATCGCAGCTTCTTACTGAGGCTGACCAGAGAGCTCCTCCACTCATGGGATTTTACTCTCTTTCGCAGGAGTTTCTTCCTTCTGTTGTACAGTTTGTTTATGGCAGGGGACCACCAGATTGGCTTCCTTTTTTGGAGGATAGCGTCTTGGTTCTTTTTGGGATAGCACGATCCATGCACTTATGTAAGTGCTTATAAAGTGCAATTGTGTAGGATTCAGTAGTTGTAACTCTATTGTCCATCTGCATGGGTGTCATGAAGTTCACCACTTCTGTCTTAAGAAGCATGAAGTTGGCTTTGGAGAAATTTTTTACCATGGTTTCCTTAATGGGGGGTGGAGGCAGGATGTGGATATCTAGGGTAATTAGCTTGTGGTCGGATCGGACCAATGAGGCGTTGACTTCAAGTGTGGAACACTGGTCACTCATATTGGTAATGACTAGATCTAGTATATTGTTGCCCCTGGTGGGGGTGTGGATAGGTTTATCCAGGGCATTGGAGTTTATGAATTCCAGAAAGCATTGAGTGAAGGAGTTGGTACTTGAGTAGTTTTCCCAGTTAATGGTGGGGTAGTTGAAATCGCTCATTATTAGGATGTTTGGTTGAACCTTAATATTTTCCAGTACATCAAGAAAAGAGGAAAGGGAATCCTGGGGCATGGTGGGTGATCTGTAGTAAGATGCAATTTGGATTGCAGTTTTGCCCAGAGTTAGTTGCACTTGGATAACCTCAGCTGCATTATGCTGAGCAACTAACCTGGAGGTGTGGATATCCTTAATGAATATGGACACACCTCCGCCTTTGGTGTTCCGGTCCAGGTTACATGGCTGAAAAATGTGGTATGAGTTATAGCCTGGTAGTGCAGGGGTGCTTTCTGAAGCCTTGAACCAGGTCTCAGTCACTGCACAGATATTGATGTTCTCCATTTTAAGGAGTGCCTCGAGTGAGTGCATTTTGAGATTTAGACTTCTAGCATTGAGTAGCATCACCCTCAGTTTTTGCTTGCCTGTTCCTGTTACGGTGGTGAATTTATCATTTGAACCTTGCCTAAAAAAGGCACTATAGAGGCGGTAAGAACCTTAGCCAGTATCCGGAATACCAGGCATGACAGGGGCAGGCCATCCCAGGCAGAAAGATACTGAATCCCTTTAGAATGGCACCAGAAGCTTAGCCAATTGTTGAAGTCAATCATTTTGTCCTTGTACTGCGGCATCATTCTGGGTGATGGCAGAATGCTACTCAGGGCTAGGGTCATACCTGCTGGGCTACAAGATCGGAGAGCTCTTCCATGTCTCTTTTCATGTAGTCCAGGGTGGTACATCTCAGGTCGTTCACACCAACATGGACAATGACAGAGTCATATTTGTACTTGTTGTGGAGTGACCTGAGTGCGTGGGTTATGTGGCGGAACCTGGCACCCGACAGGCAGCTTCTCTTTGTTTAGCCAGGTGAGTGGGACATCAGTGTGCCTGACTATAGAGTCGCCTATGAATAGTGTGTTGGGTATGTTGTTTTGCCTTATTGGCTGTGGTTGAGTGGCACACTGAGTCTGCAGGCTATGTATCATTTGGGTTGTGTTGGGGGGGTGGAGGTTGCTTGCATTTCTGCTTTGGAGGTCTCTGTTGCTTAAGCAGATTATTACTGAGAGCCTCCACGAATGTTTTTGTGTTTCTATGTGTGGATTTTAGTGGTGTAGATTTAGTGAGACTATGTGATGAGCGTGGTGTGGTGCAAGTGTTTACCGTCTCCTCTTGACTGTCAAGTTGATTCTTACCTTGTGAGTTCTGTCTGTAAGCCAGTTGGCTACCCATCTTGTGACGTAGGGGGTTTATGTTCAGGCTGGTGAGTTTTTCTATATTACCCAAGTGAGGAATGGTGTTAAACACCTTGGCAAGATCAAGGTAGGCTGTGTGAACCACCTTTCCCTCATCTATAGCCTTGGTGACTGTCTTGAAGAAGTCAACCAGGTTTAGTAGGCATGATCTGCCCTTATTAAAGCTGAACTGGGTCAGGTCAAGTGTTTGGAGGTTCCCAATGTCTTTGTTAATGAGTTCCATGATGATGCGCTCCATAGTCTTGCAGACCAGGCTAGTCAGGCTTATGGGGTGATAGTTACCGGGGTCAGTTGTGGCCCTCCTTTGTGGAGCGGAATAACCATTGCTGTGCACCATTCTATGGGCACATAGCCTGTGGAGAGACTGAGGTTGAACAGCGTGTTTAGGTGGGGGGTTAGTTCATTCTGTAGTTTGTGCAAGACTCAGCCTGGGACACCATCTGGCCCCATTGATTGCTGTGTTTTCCAGTATTGTTGTGGGCCCTTTTGAAGGTGAGAGGGAGGTGAAGTTTGCACTGAATCTATCTTCCAGGATGTTGGCAATATCAGTAGGTTCAGTATATTTTGTGCTATGTTGCACTAGCTCAGAGCATATCTGCGAGTTGCCACTTAGATTCTTGACATAGCTAAAGAAGGCTTTGTGGTTATCTTTTAAATCCTTGGCTATTTTTCTTTCAAAGTTAGCCTTGGATGATTTTATAAGGGACCTTAGTTCCCTACTGATACTGATCAGGGATGTCTTTCCTTCTTGGGATTTGATTTTTTTCTGAACTAGTTTCCTCCTTCTGTTGTATAGCCTGTTTATGGCAGGGGGTCCACCAGACTGATTTCCTTCTCTTAGGGGAGTGAGTCTTGGTCTTGCTAGGGATGGCATGATCCATGCATCCTTGTAGGTGCTCATAGAGTGCAATTGTAAAGGATTCTGCATCTTGGGCAGTGTTATCCTTTAGCTTGGGGGCTGTGAAACTTACCACCTCTGCCTTAAGTAAGGTGAAGTTTGCTTTAGAAAAGTTTTTCATTGTGGTTTCCTTGGTTGGAGCTGGTGGTGGGGTGTTGACATCCAGGATGATTAGTTTATGGTCTGATCTAACCAGTGACGGGTTGACCTCTGGTATGGAACACCTGTCGCCCATGTTGGTGATGATCAGGTCCAATATGTTGTGGCCTTTGGTAGGGGAGTTTACCAGCTGATCCAGGGCATTTGAGTTGATAAATTCCAGGAAGCACTGAGCATGGGAGTTTGTACTCAAGTAGTTTTCCCAGTTAATGGTAGGGTAATTGAAATCACCCAATATCAGGGTGTTCTGTAGGACCTTCATGTTTTCCAGTGTCTCCAGAAAGACAGAGTGATGGTCCTGGGTTATGGAGGGTGATCTGTAGCAGGCCACAATATGCATTGCAGATTTGCCCGATGCTAGTTACACATGGATGATCTCAGAGGTATCATGCTGCACCACTAACCTGGAGGTGTGAGTATCCTTGATGAATATGGATACACCCCTTCCTTTTGTGTTTTGGTCCGTGTTCTGTGGCCGAAATGTGTGGTATACATTGTAGCCCAGTAGTGCTGGAATGCTCTCTGGAGCCTTGAGCCAGGTTTCAGTTACTGCACAGATGTCGACGTTCTCCATACTTAAGAGTGCTTTGAGCGTATGTATTTTGAGATTTGAACTCCTGGCATTGAGTAGCATAACCCTCATTTTTTTACTTGTGCTGTTTACGGTGGTGGGTTTGAATTTTGAGCCTTGCCTAAAAAAGGCACTATGGGGGCAGCAAGAGTCTTGGCCAGTATTCAAAAGCCAAGGGGTGACAGGTGCAAGCCGTCTCTTGAGAAGCAACACGGCTTGTCGAGCATGTCATCCCAGGCTGACAGACACTGGATCCCCTTTGAATGACACCAGAAGCTTAGCCAATTGTTGTAAGTGATCATTTTTTCTTTATACTGAGGTATCATTCTTGGTGGGGGCAGGGTGCTACTCAGGGTCAGGGTCATACCCGCCTGGGCTACATGATCAGAGAGCTCTTCCATGTCTCTTTTCATGTAGTCCAGGGAGGTACATCTCAGGTCATTCACACCAACATGAACAATGACAGAGTCATATTTGTACTTGTTCTGGAGTGACCTGAGTGCTTGTGTTATGTGGCGGATTCTGGCTCCCAGTAGGCAGCTAACAGTAACTTTCTCCTTGTCCAGCCTAGTGAGTGAGACGTCAGTGTGCCTGACTATTGAGTCACCAATTACTAGTGTGTTAGGTATGTTATTTCACCTTAAGGGCTGTGATTGTGTGGCACATTGATTTTGTGTTTTATGTGTTGTCTGGTTTGTGACAGGAGGTGCAGGTTTTGTGGGTGTCTGCTTTGGAGCTCTCTGATGCTTTTGCAGGTTTTTATTTAGAGCCTCCGAGTATGATTTCTTGTATTTATGTGTATTTTTTCCAGTGCTGGTTTAGTAGGTCTGTGTGAGGCTGGAGGTGTGGTGCAAGTGTTAACCTTCTCCTCATGACTGTCTGTTCCAGTCTTGGGTGTTTTTTATGGTTTTTTCAATAAGCTGTCACATCTGGAGCACATGGCTAGATAGACCTCCCCCATAGTAACATAACTGTAATGTCACTAGGCCCAGTGATCCAGTCAATATGTGTCAAAAATAAATATAAGGCTCTACATAAATGAATCTACAGTAAACATAGTACCCTCAAGGCTAATTCCCTTCAAGCTTATATGACAGTGTATTTTGAAGGCAGCAGAAAGAATTTTCCAGAAACAGTTACACATTCATTGCCCATTGATTAATGAATAGGAGTTTGTTACCCAGCTCCTTCAAATTATCAAGGTTGCTACTTACATTTTCCAGCTGTTTTGAACAGTTTCTCTAATTTTGAGAGTGTGCAAGGATGAAGCCCCAACAATCTCCAGTAAGCAACGACAACCAAAATGAATGGCAGGCAGGAAACATGCAGTGAGACAGACATGCTTTTCTAAGGTGCCTATGTCAGTCTGATGTTCTTCATAATTGCTGGTTAGTTTATGTTTATCATTTGGAGGCAAGATGCATATCACATTCTGTGTGTAGGTAGACCCTCACATCCATTGACACAGCCCTGAAATATGTCAGTCTAATAAAATGCACATATTTATACTACATTTAAATTGTCTTATTTCTGGGATAAAAATTCTGGTCATGGTTCTAATCTGGGCATGTAGGTCTGTTGTATCAGACTCCATTTTAAACAGATAGAGAAAAACAAAATAATAAAAGAAAGAAAAGAAAAAAGAAAACAAGTACACCAGGTAGTCATTCTGTAAATAGGATGCCAAGATAACCTACTAGATGATAGATTCTAAGCAGATGTGCATTCAACCTATTGATTTAAACTTCCCAAATGTGTACTTCACATTCACTGTTCTCCATAGAACATCACTGTCAACAAAGTTAGTGTGTTTTCCTCATTTTTTACAAGTGTAAAGTTATTCATAGGTTCATAGGTTCATACTAGGCTATCTGCCCTAGGACATTAATAAGCCTAGCCAGAGTGTGTTAGGCTTTCGCCACCCATTTTAAATTAATTTTGCTATGCCCTTTTTCGAGGTTAGTATGCTGTGCCTCTGTCTAACAGTGACACAAAAGTGATACCCGGGGTAAACCTACGATCTCCCATCCATAGTTTATAGTTTCATAGTTTGGTACTAGGCTATCGGCCCTGGGGCATTTATAAGCCTAGCCATAGTGATGTGGCTTTTGCCACCCCATTTAATGGTACAAACGTGTACAGAATAGATTTAGAATACTGTGCCTCTGTCTAGTAGTGACACAGTGAAGAGCCCCTTACATAATAGAATTAGTTTACTGTGCCTCTGTCTAGTAGTGACACAGAGATGACCCCCTGGGGTAAACCTACGACCTCCCATCCACTCGTCAAGATTTCTCTTGAAGAGAGTCAGTGAGGGGCTCTGCCTAACGTGAACTGGGATTCTGTTCCAGAGTATGGGAAGCCTCTGAGTTATGAATCTGTCCCTCCAGCATGTCCTATTCATATTTCTGCTGAGGTTCAAATCTTTAGCTCTCGTGGTTCTGATGGATTTGGATTTTTTGAGGTGGAGCATGTCCATCAATTCCTGATTGGACATGGCCTTGTACGTCAGGCACAGATCACCTCTGAGTAGGTGGTATGCTACTGAATAGAGTTGGAGTTTCTTTAGTCTGACAGCATATGACATATGTTGGAGATCCTTGATCCTCTTGGTGAGGTACTTTTGGGGTCTCTAGCTGTTGCAAGTGCCAGGTGAGGTACATACCAAATGGGGCATTGTACTCAATCATGGGCCTGATAAGGGAGGTGCAGGGCACAATGACCTCCTTTGATCTGGATGTGAATCCCTTCATGATAAGGTGGGCAAGGTAGAAAGTCTTTCTAACCACTTTGGCAATGTGGGTGTCAAATGAGAGGTCACTATCGACTTGGGTCCCCAGGTCTCTGATTACTTTTTCCGTACTCAGTGGGTTACTGCCTATGTGATAATTTGTGGGCACTTTGTTTTCCCAAAGGGATGACTATACATTTTGGCATTTAGTTTAAGGCCATGACTCCGGCACCAGTTGTCCGTTTCAGTGAGGCCTTTCTGTAGGATGTGTGTGTCAGCTGGTGTATCGACTATGGTGCCTAGTTTGCAGTCATCTGCGAACTTTGTCAGCCACAACCCTCCCATGTTTGCTTTCACATCTGAGAAATAAATGCCGAACAAGAGGGGTCCCAGGACAGAGCCCTGTGGGACACCACTTGTCACTGGCTTTGAGTCTGACATGGCTCCAGTTATTTTGACTTTATGGGTTCTATCCTTTAGCCAGTTTGCCACCCATCTTGTGACATATGGATTTACATTTAAGCTGTTGAGCTTGTCTATGATGCCAGAGTGGGGTATTGTGTCGAAAGCTTTAGCCAAGTCCAGGTAGGCTGTATGGACTGCTTTGCCCTCATCAATGGCTCTAGTGACTGTTTGAAAAAGTCGACCAGGTTTAAAGGCAGGATCTGCCTTTACAAAGCCGAACTGGGTGGGATCAAGTGTCTGTAAGTCCCCAATGTCTCTGTTTATTAGTTCCATAATGATTCTTTCCATAGCTTTGCAGACCAGGCTGGTTAAGCTTATGGGGCGGTAGTTACCAGGGTCAGTAGAGGTGCCTCCTTTGTGGAGTGGGACTACTGTTGCTGTACGCTAGTTTTCAGGTACATATCCTGTAGTAAGGCTAAGGTTAAATAGCATTTTTATGTGCGGGTTTAGCTCCTCTTGGAGTTCACGTAGCACGCAACCGGGATACCGTCAGGTCCCATTGATGCTGTGTTTTTAGCTTTGCTGAGGGCGGTTCTCACCTGGACATCTGAGATGACAGGGAGGTTACATTCAGCTGGGATAAGTATTTCTTCTTTTGGGGGTGAGGGAGGGGAGAAGTTTGCACTGAACCTGTCTGCCAGAATGTTGGCAATATCTGTGGGTTCAGTGTATTTTTGTCATTGTGAACTAACTCTGAACATATCTGAGGGTTTCCACCCAGGTTTCTAACATAGCTGAAGAAGGCCTTGTGGTTATCTTTAGTGTCCATAGCAATTTTTCTCTCAAAGTTGACCTTGGATGTTTTATGAGAGAACGTAGCTTTCTACTAGTGCTGATCAGAGATGCCTTCTCTTTATGGGATTTTGCTCTGTCGTGCAGTAGCTTCCTTCTTTTGTTATACAATTTGTTTATGGCTGGGGTCCACCAGACAGGATGCCTGCCCTTGGTGGAGAGGGTCTTGGTTTTATTTGGGATTGCATGATCCATGCATTCTTGGAGATGTCCGTTGAAAGTATTTGTGAAAGATTCTGCATTGTGGGATGTGGTTTCCACTGTCCCAGTGGGCTTAAAGGATACCATCTCAGTTTTAAGAAGTGTAAAGTCGGCTTTTGGGAAATTTTTCACTGTAGTCTTTTGTGTTGGGGGTGGAGGTGGGATATGTATATCCAGGGTGATTAGTTTGTGGTCAGATCTCACTAGTGAAGGGTATACTTCCGGTGTGGAGCACTTTGTCCCCATGCTTGTGATGATCAGGTCTGGTATATTATCTCCCCTTGTGGGAGAGGTGACTAACTGTTCCATTGCGTTTGAATTTATGAACTCCAGGAACATTTGGGCTAGGGTGTTTGGGCTAGAATAATACACCCAGTCTATGTTAGGGTAGTTGAAGTCTCCCAATATGATGGTGTTTGGTGAGACATTCATATCCTCCAATGTCTTCAGGAAGGCTGAGTGGGGTTCCTGAGATTGGGAGGGTGGTCTGTAACATGCTACCAGTTGTATAGCAGTTTTGCCTATGGTTAGTTGCACCTGGATGGTCTCTGATGCTTCATGTGTTGCCACTAACCTGGAGGTGTGGGTGTCCTTGATGAATATGGACACTCCCCCTCCCTTTTTGGTTTGGCCCGAGTTTTGGGGCCGAAAAGCATGATACGAGGGGCTTGCCTATACATGGGTGGTGTAGAGGAGGCTTGCACCCCCAGAGGGAGATGCTGTTTTAAAAACATTTTGCAGACAGGAAGTTTATACTGAATATTTTCATCCAATTAAATCTTTGCTGAGTTTTAAATCAGTGAGATGTAGAGGAACTGGGAATCTATAGGCATGCATGCAAAGTTGTGATTTCAGTTTTCTCAGGATACACCTTTAGGTGTCATAAGCCCACTTGCTTTACAAATCTCTTGACAGGTTTTTTTTTGAAATGCAGTGGTGTGATCTCCTCTGTTTATTTATTTTGCTGTATACATCTACCTGGGATTATCAATGGACCTCACAGAGTCAGTTTGCCTAATTGATTTACACTCTTTTAAAGGAATGTTGTATTGATGTGCATTGGTTTTCATATGCAGAGTTTGTTCCATGCTCAGATTTTTTAGTGCTTGAATCTGACAGCTACCACTTTTATTTTGAAGTTTCTCTATTACATAATGCAGTATTCCTAACATTCTTTTGTTAATTGGAATTTAGTTTACATCGGCAGATAATGATGTGGTGGGAAAGTAACTTCTTTGTTCAGGAAATGAGTAACAAATGTTTTCACTTGTAAGACTGACTCATGAACTTTTTTAGTAATGCTTGTTTTTTCCCCTAATGATTTCCCTGGGCTGCTGCCAATTAATTTGTCTACATAACATGTGAAACTTTAATACAGAGCAGTATGCCAAGACTGTTCATAGGCAGTTTCATTTATACATTGTGAAGTATGGCATTTCTCCTTACAAGACTGCTGATTTCTGAAACTTCTCAGCCCACCTTGGCATCCAAATCATATTCTGGGTCCCTAGGACATAGCTGCTTTGGGATGCACTTGTCCGTTTGGTTTGTAACAGAGAACAATGGTTACTGGGATCCCATTGTCAGTGCAGGTCTGATATGGTCTTTATGGTAAAAAAAATAATGCCTTGGATTTCCCAGGTATCCTCAGTTTACACATATAAATATGATGTCATGTTGTGTAAGCCGCACATTAGCTGATATGTCTTTGGAACTGTTATTTTTTTCTTTTTCCCAATACTGTATGCCAAATGTTCACTAGCTACATAATGTCGTGACCAGACAACTTGCAGGAGCAAATAAGAGGGCAAGCATCCAGAAAATGAGCACATGCCAAGTTCTGTAGCACATTTTCCTCCAGTATGCTATAAAAGGGAGCTTCTGTCTATACAGGTTCAGCTTCTCTCTCCAGGCATTTAAGGCTGAGTCTCCTACCCAGTCTGTCAATATTGAAGATGGTACCCTGCTTATGCAGTTTTTTCCTGCCCCAGTACTACATAATGTTTTCTGATCCACATCAGTTACATAATACTGAAAAGTGAAAGGCAGAACATGGTGGGTATACACATCTTTCCTTATATATGTCTCTTACCAAGTAACATGAGTCTGCCCTTCAGCAGAAATTGCAAGTTATATAGCAGTGTGTAGCAGTGTGATATTGTATGGACTTCACTGCTTGAATCTGCAGGTCACCTTCTCATATAAAACTTAGCTTCTTTGAACACAAGGAATATTTGAAAAATAGTGGCTCTTACCCATCATCAAAGGGAAGTGATAGAATAATGCTCTTATGCCATAAACCTCCTTAGGAAAGATAGCAATATCTGTAGATGGTCCTGGAGCAAGCAATTGACACAGTAGCCTTCCTTAGCAGAGGAATAGAAGCATACACATGCAAGAGATGGTCTCATCACTGCAGGGGCCATTACACCTGCAGTGGCGAGAGTCACACAGCCCCCACAAGGGGTGAGGCTAGGACATAAAACAAAAATGCCAAGATGTCAAAGAAGGCACAAGTACATTTTATGGTTGCATGGATAGTGGCCCCTACAGAGTTGTTTGTGGCTTGATGTTCAGGGGCAAAAAGCATACAGATAAATTGTTTTAAAAAGAGTTTGTTGTTTATAAGTGGAATAACATACAGTTTTTCCACTAGCTCTAGGAAAACGTAGCTTCTCCTTCTTTTATTTCTAGTTTTCCAGAGTTATAATTTTTGAATTTTTAAGCAGTCGGTTGTATAGAGGTCATAGGTTCATAGGTAGGTACTAGGCTATTGGCCCTAGGGCCTATACAAGCCTAGCCAAAAATGTACCCTGGCTTTCGCCACCCAAGAAAATTATTTTCCTGTGCCCCTGTCAAGCAGAACCACAGAAGTGATCCCGGGGTGAATTTCCTATTACCCATCCAATCATCAAGATTTTTCTTGAAGAGTGCTAATGAGGAGCTCTGTTTGACATAGATAGGTAGTCTGTTCCAGAGTATGGGAAGTCTCTGGGACAGGAATCTATCCCTCCAGCATGTTCTGTTTATTGTGGTGACAAGGTTTAGGTCCCTAGAGCGTGTAGCTTGGAGGGATTGGGATTTCTTTAAGTGGAGCATGTCCGACAGCTCTGAGTTTGACATAGCTTTGTATGTTAGGTAGAGATGGCCTCTGAGTAAGCGATATGCGATGGAGTAAAGCTGGAGTTTTTTGAGACGGTCTGCGTAAGGCATCTGTTTAAGGCCAATAATCCTCTTTGTGAGGTATTTTTGCCGCCTTTCCAGTTGTTGTAGATGTCTTGTGAGGTACATACCAAAAGGGACGTTGTACTCTATAATGGGTCTAATGAGTGATGAGTAGAGGGGAACAATGACCTCTTTTTTTCTGGATGAGAAACCTTTTGTGATGAGGTGTGCCACATAGAAGGATTTCCTGAACACTTTGGTGATGTGATTATCAAAGGAGAGACTACTGTCCACCTGTGTCCCAAGGTCTCTTATTACACTTTCATTGTTAAGTAGACTACCGCCTATCTGGTAGTTCATGGGTACAGAATTTTTACCAAAGGGGATGACAGTGCACTTTTTGGCATTGAGCTTGAGACCATGTCTTTGACACCAGGCATCTGTCTCAGTGAGGCCCTTTTGTAGGATGTCCACATCATTAGGAGTTTCAATTATGGCTCCTAGTTTTCAGTCATCTGTGAATTTAGTTAGCCAAAGACCTTCTGTGTTTGCCTGTACTTCAGAGAAGTAGATACCAAACAGGAGAGGACCCAGGACTGAACCCTGTGGTACTCCACTTGTCACTGGTCTGAAGTCTGATTTGGTGTCTGTTACTTTCACAGTGTGGGTTCTTTCAGTAAGCCAGTTGGCAACCCATCTTGTGACATAGGGATTTATACCTAGTTTAGTGAGTTTATCTATAATTCCAGAGTGGGAGATGGTGTTGAATGCCTTGGCGAGATCTAGATAGGCTGTGTGAACCACCTTACCCTCATCTATGGCTTTGGTGACTATTTCAAAGAAGTCTATCAGGTTTAGGAGACATGATCTGCCTTTTACAAACCCAAACTGTGTGGGGTCCATGGTTTGGAGATCTCCAATGTCTTTGTTTATGAGTTCCATGATGATACGTTCCATGGCCTTGCAGACCAGGCTCATCAGGCTAATGGGGCGGTAGTTCCCGGGTCTGTTGTGGCCCCCCCCTTTGTGGAGTAGGATAACTGTCGCAGTGCACCATTCAATGGGCACAAAGCCTGAGGTGAGGCTATGATTGAACATGGTACTTAGGTGGGGTGCCAGTTCATTCTGTAGTTCATGTAGAAGGCAGCCTGGGATGTTGTCAGGTCCCATGGATGCTGTGTTCTTGGCTTTGGAGAGTGAAGTTTTTACCTGTGCAGCCATGATTACAGGAACTTTGCATTCTTCTGGTATAAAGATGGGCCCTTTAGGGGGTGAGAGGTGGGTAAAGTTAGCACTGAACCTATCTGCGAGGATGTTGGCAATATCAGTTGGTTCTGTATATTTAGTGTCACTGTGCTGTAACTCAGAGCAGATCTGAGTGTTGCCATTGAGATTTTTGACATAGCTATAGAATGCTTTGTGGTTGTCTTTAGAATCAGTGGCAATTTTGTTTTCATAACTAGCTTTGGAGGATTTTATGAGGGATCTCAGCTTCTTACTGAGGTTGACCAGGGAGTTCCTCCAATTGTGGGATTTTACTCTTTTTTGCAACAGTTTCTTTCTTCTGTTGTAGAGTTTGTTTATGGCAGAAGACCACCAGACTGGCTTCCTTTTTTTGGTGGATAGCATCTTGGTTCTGTTAGGGATAGCATGATCCATGCAGTCCTGTAAGTGCTTATAAAGTGCATTTGTGTAGGATTCAGCAGTCGTACCTCTATTGTCCATCTGCATGGGTGTCATGAAGTTTGCCACTTCTGTCTTAAGAAGCATGAAGTTGGCTTTGGAGAATTTTTTTTACGGTTGTTTTCCTAATTGGGGGTGGGGGGTGGGAGCGGGATGTGGATGTCTAGGGTGATTAGCTTGTGGTCGGATCTGACCAACGAGGAGCTGACTTCTGGTGTGGAACACCGGTCACCCATGTTGGTGATGACCAGGTCTAGGATATTGCTGCCTCTGGTGGGGGTGTGGATAAGTTGATCCAAAGTGTTGGAATTGATGATTTCCAGAAAATATTGAGCAAAAGAGTTGGTACATGAGTAGTTTTCCCAGTTAATGGTAGGGTAGTTGAAATCACCCATTATTAGAGTGTTGGGTTGTACCTTAATATTTTCCAGTGTATCAAGAAAAGAGGAGTGGGAATCCTGGGGCATGGTGGGGGGTCTGTAGCAAGCTACAATCTGGATTGCGGTTTTGCCCAGAGTTAGTTGAACTTGGATAATCTCGGATGCATTATGCTGAGCAACTAGCTTGGAGATGTGGATATCCTTAATGAATATGGGCACGCCTCCACCTTTAGTGTTTCGGTCCGGGTTTGGTGGCCGAAAGGTGTGGTATGAATTATAGCCTGGTAATGCAGAGGTGCTCTCTGGAGCTTTGAACCAGGTCTCTGTCACTGCACAGATGTCAATGTTCTCCATTTTAAGGAGTGCCTCGAGTGAGTGCATTTTGAGATTTAGACTTCTAGCATTGAGTAGCATTACCCTCAGATTTTGCTTGCTTGTACCTGTTACAGTGGTGAATTTGTCATTTGAACCTTGCCTAAAAAGGCACTATAGGGTGGCAAGAGCCTTTGCCAGTATCCGGAATCCCAAGGGCGACAGGTGCAGGCCATCTCTGGCAAAGCAGCGTGGTCTGTCGATCATGTCATCCCAGGCAGGCAGATACTGGATTCCCTTAGAATGACACCAGAAGCTTAGCCAATTGTTAATGTCAAGCATTTTGTCCTTGTACTGTGGTGTCATTCTGGGTGATGGCAGGATGCTACTCAGGGCTAGGGTCATACCGGCCTGGGCTACAAGATTGGAGAGCTCCTCCATGTCTCTTTTCATGTAGACCAGGGAGGTACATCTCAGGTCATTCACACCAACATGGACAATGACAGAGTCATATTTGTACTTGTTGTGGAGTGACCTGAGTGCATGCGTTATGTGGTGGATCCTGGCACCTGAAAGGCAGCTGACAGTAACTTTTTCCTTGTTTAGCCTGGTGAGTGGAACATCTGTGTGCCTGACTATAGAGTCACCTATGACTAGAGTGTTGGGTACGTTATGCCTTATGGGCTGTAGTTGAGTGGTACACTGAGTATGTGGACTATGTGTCATTTGGGTTGTGTTGGGGGGTGGAGGTTGCTTGCATTTTTGCTTTGGAGGTCTCTGTTGTTTGGGCAGATTAGTACAGAGAGCCTCTACGAATGTAGGTGTGTGTTTTGTGGTTCTGTGTGTGTGTTTTTTGTGGTGTAGGTTTTGAGGGACTATGTGATGAGTGTGGTGCGATGCAAGTGTTTACCTTCTCCTCTTGACTGTCTAGGCCTGTCTTTGGTAAAGAGAGCTTTGCTTCCAGTTTGCCTATATAAGTGCATCTCTTACAGGTCATAGTGTTGGGTGGTAGGAGGAGAGGGTTGTCTGTGTACATGAGGCAATTGCTGCATTGTCCCAAGATGCCCAGATTCATCAGGTAGACAGGAGAAAACACCAGGAGATGACCTTTAGACATGCCTGAATAGGTGCTTATTTATTAAGTACTAAAAACTGTTTTCCTCTAGACAAGTGAGGAAAGTTGATTAGTGCTGTAGTAATTTGTAACTTATTTAGTGCTTACAATGAGTTCTGAACAAGTGCTGAGATCAAAGAAACAGATGAGTGCTAAAACTAAAAAGCTGGCTTGTTGCTAGGGAAATTTTGAAAAACAGACTTTATGACGCCAGGAATAGTTTAACCCCAGTTAAGTGGTGGGGGGGCTTAGGAGCTCACAAACAGTCCTGGACACAGCAAATCCGTATCTGACCTGCCACAGGAAAGGGGGGAAGCAAGCTTAGAATTTTTTTTTCCAGTAAAGTGGAAATGGAGAAAGCTGGAACAGAAGTTAATTCAACGTTAAGAATCTGAGTGGGTTGGCCTTCACAGATGTTCACTATTAGATTGAGTGAACTAATTATACTAGACTGGGAGGAGTGTCACAGATCAAATATACAGTATGGGTGGGCAACTGCAAAGCCACCAAGTATAAGAACACACAACACTAGGGTGGGTGGGTGGAAAAAAATTACAGTTCCTAGCTGTAGCCACTAAATGAAAGTTTTAAACAGATCAAGGAGCAAACTAGAGAATGCTTTTAACAGACAAAAATGCACAGAAAATTTCGGCTAGAGCAATCACAAACAGAAAATACAACTCTCAGTATGAAAAAGCAGTTTACAGTTAAGTAATGTTAAAACAGTTTAAAACAGTACATAAATGCAGTGAAACAATAAAAAAAGCTTTATAACTAAAACTATAGTAGATCAGCTGTATAGCACACAACTGTATAGCACAATTATAAGCATTTCAGAAGTGCAATTCAGTGAAATAAGTGTAAGAAATAACTTAGCCTGCTCTTGGAATCTTAAGGAATTTCCACTTATGCAATGCAATCCAGAGCCTGGCAATAAAAGCAGAGCCTTTATAAGACACAAGATACTGCTTCACTATACAGTGGCAGCATATAGAGTGCCCCTGGGGAAATGTTGTTTTGGGTAGTTCTGCCCTACCTGTATGTGGAATCAGTTATTATGTCTTCTTCTGGGTTTATTTCCTTTGCAGTGTTCAAGGAATATATGCCTAAAATGAGACTATTCTTGTCAGACAGACAACAATGCATCTTACTTCAAAACATGTTCTGCACTGAACTGACTACTGGGCTCTGTTTCCAGATGCCCTCTTAGTAGTTAGGAGAATTCACCCCTTCCCACACATGCTGAGGCAAACTTTTGTTATAACAGAGGAGGGTTCCAAACTCCATAATGCCAAGATCCAATATCATAGAGCCCCAGCTGAAGGAGTAAGTAGGACTTAAAACTGCAGGCTTTAGGACTGGTCAGTGCTTTAAATTTAACAAGACTGAGAGTCCTTACTCCCCCCTCCCACAATGGGCCAAATTTGTAAATGTTACAGGTGTTGTATACTAGGTTTATACTTTGCGGTAACTTTTTTGAATTCAGAGATTCTACTGCCACAGTACTTTTGGCTGTGTCCTTAGCCATGGTAAATGCTAATGAGACATTCCATGAGAAAGGCATATGCTAATTAATCAGGTGCTGTCCTCACAGAACTACCTATGGTAAGCTGTTTATGAAGCTGAGTAATTCAGAGAATCGCTTGCTGCATAGATTAGCACTGTCACTCCTGCCTGCTTGTGGCACTTTAAAAGTAATATCCCCAAACCCAAAAGTACAGCAGGCCAACTTCTCCTCGCTGTCTGCCTAGGCAAAAAATGGAATTCCCTCCCTCCCTCACTAAGAACCGTCCCAAACTTAGAAAACATCAAAACTCAGCTTACCAAACACCTGGCCACAAAATGGAAATGCAATTGCCAGCAAACAACCTAATCTTCCTTAGTCCATTCCCCTGGGGGGTTTTCCCACTCTGGCTCCTAAGCCCTCAACAACTCTCCTTCAGCTATACTCCTGGGGGTTTTCCCCCTCAGGTTCCTAAGACCTCAATAACTCTCCTTCAGCTATGCTCCTACAAGCATTTTCTAAGCTCTCCCTTCTCCATTAGCTATCAATAACTATCAATACAATAACAATAGCTATCGATAACCTCAATAACTCTCCTTCAGCTATGCTCCCACGAGCATTTTCTAAGCTCTCCCTTCTCCATTAGCTATCAATAACTATCAATACAATAACAATAGCTATTGATAACCTCAATAACTCTCCTTCAGCTATGCTCCCACGAGCATTTTCTAAACTGTCCCTTCTCCATTAGCTATCAATAACTATCAATACAATAACAATAGCTATTGATAAACTCAATAACTCTCCTTCTGCTATGCTCCCACGAGCATTTTCTTTGCTCTCCCTTCTCCATTAGCTGTCAATAACTATCAATACAATAACAATAGCTATTGATAACCTCAATAACTCCCCTTCTGCTATGATCCCACGAGCATTTTCTAAGCTCTCCCTTCTCCATTAGCTATCAATAACTATCAATACAATAACAATAGCTATTGATAACCTCAATAACTCTCCTTCTGCTATGATCCCACAAGCATTTTCTAAGCTCTCCCTTCTCCATTAGCTGTCAATAACTATCAATACAATAACAATAGCTATTGATAACCTCAATAGCTCTCCTTCAGCTATGCTCCTGGGGGTTTTCCCCCTCAGGTTCCTAGGACCTCAGTAACTCTCCTTCAGCTATGCTCCCACGTGCATTTTCTTTGCTCTCCTTTCTCTATTAGCTGCTTATTTCTTGTGGTTCAGCTTTGTAAATATTGTATATAGCTTTCCATTACTAATGTCTTTTCTGAAATTGAGCATGTATAGTGTATCCTCATTTTACTTAAAAGTATGTATATAAAACATCTTCTCACTTAATATCTGAGTGTGCACAGTAAAGAAAATGTATAAACAATAAGTCCACACTCAATGCTTTTCTGCTTATTATGCATATTTTCAAGGTACTTACTTGTAACTGTTTCCATATTATGTAAGACTGACATCCATGTATTTCTGTACCTTATCTGTATTATGTATCTTGGAGCTTTTCTCCCTGGGCCTCCACTGAAAATGGGTCACTCTGACCCAGTGGACTTCCCCGGTAATCAAACTGGAAATAAATAAATAAATAATAAGGGCTGGAGAAGCACTAGAAACCAGATATTCTGTGTATAACATGCCTTAAAGGCACTGTGTTAAAAATAAATAAGCAAATAAATATGACAGTAGTGTGAGGAAGCACTAGACACTAGGGATACTATTAGGTAGCATCCCTTCTAGGCAGTCGAACCCTGCACCCTTACCACAGTAAACCAAAGTGCCAGCCCACTCTGCTGAGAATGTAATGCAGCATATATATTAAGTGTCTAGGGCATTATTCCATGTCTGAAACATTTTGTGATATGTGATGGGGATGGACAGGTAACAGTAAGCATACCTCTCAACCTTGCAATGCAAGAAAGGACAAAATCAGAGTCAGCTGTTACATTTGCCACCTAAACACTTAGAAAGTGGTTAGTCTAACAACTTTTACACTACCCTAAATTTACTGAAGGATATGGAGAGCAAAACTCAAATGTCTAACATTAATGACTGACTAAAATCATCCATGATTTATGAGAGCAGGAAAAATGACACTTTGAGGATGTTTTGTCAACACAGGAACAGATATGGGGTACTAAGTACATGGTGTGAATTTGTGTGTATGTGTGTGTTTGTGTGCGTGTGTGTGTGTGTTTGTGTGCGTGTGTGTGTGTGTGCGCGAATGAATGAGGGTGGGGCAGTGCTTGTTCTAACATGACGCAATCAGCACCAGTATTAACTATGCCAGGAAAGACTGACCAGCATGATATCAATTCTAAGACTTGGAAATGAGCTAATACTGAGGTCGTTCTTCATTGTGAAGAAAGTAATGCTTGTCCTGTGCTGGTAGGGGTGAGTATGTCTCAATGTTGGTTTGTCTGGTATTGAGGAGAAAATAATGCAAATAAAAGTTAACTCACCTGTGCATCCTTGAGGAGTTTGGTTATTTCTTGGTAGTCTTAGTCCTTGTTCTTTTTGTGAGGTTTGTGTTGAGACTGTCCCAACTTCCCAAGGGTGGTTTGCCTGTCTGCCTTTGATCTCTGGAGGTCCTGATCTACTGACTTGTCTGTGATTGTAGCTGTGAGTCTCTGGTCTAGAAAAGTGGTTATTCTAGTATAACCAAAGCTTCTGAAAGAAAAATGCTCACTCAGTCCTTTTTATTTAAGAGGTTCTTTATTCAGCAGATGAGCAATGCTTAGAAAAAACTCACAGGAGTTTCAAGGCAATTTAGTTTCCTGACCATTGATGTCTTGGCAATACTTATCCTCAGACTGTCCCCACTTTCTCAAGGAGGGCTAGGCAAGTTAGTTTTAAGGTAAATTTGATAATGAATCTGCTTAACCTTCAAGGATAGCTTATTCCAGAGATGGAGTGGGGTGGAAGAGGGCACTACATAATGAATCTATCTCTCCATCATGTTCTATTTATCTGCTAGTAAAGATTTAAGTTCTGAAGTTGCTAAGCTTTTAGGGGCAGCCATGGTGGTGCAGCGGTTAGCATTGCCGCCTCACAGCAAGAGGTTCTCCAGTTCAATCCCTGGATGGGGTGCCTTCTGTGCAAAGTCTACATGTCCTCCCTGTGGTCGGGTGGGTTTACTCCGGGTGCTCCTGTTTTCTCCCACATCCCAAAGACATGCTGTAGGTGGATTGGACACCCTAAATTGGCCCTAGGCATGAGTGCATGCATGTGTGTGCCTTCTGTGGAAGGTTGGGCACTGGACTGGCAACTTGACACAGTAAAACTCCACTGCCAGTCATGAGTGGACAGGTGATCTGCTGTGGTGACCCCTAACCAGGAAAAGCCAGAAGAAGAAGTTCCTAAGGTTTTAGACTTACAGAGAGAGAGAGTTGTAGCACATCAAGGACAATAAGGGTCTCTAATAATGCTGTGAGTGAGGGACAGATTTAGAGTTAGGAACCTCTGGGGTTTCTCTACTCGTTTGAAATGCCAAGTATGGCACATCTGAAAAGGGGCGTTTTACTTTATAATTGGTTTAATTAGTGTGGATATAAGGGGAAAATTACATTTTTAGATCTGGATGATATAACCTTAGCTATTAGCTGTGCTAAGAAGAAGTATTTTCTGACTGCATTTGTCATGTGATGATTGAAGGAGAGGGAAACATCAACCCAGGTACCCAGGTCTCAGACTTAATTTTCATTTAGTAATGAAGTATTGTTTATACTATATGCTGAGGGTAGGGAGGATTATTTGCCAAATGATATGATACTGCACTTTTTCATGTTTACTTTGAGCACATTTTCAGTGTACCAGATGTTAATCAGGATAAGTTATTTCTGAATGGTATAGGTGTTAGAGGGGAGTATTGACAGTGACAACCAGTTTGCAGTCATCTGCAAACTTAGTTAGTCTGATGTCCTGGTTCTCACTTTGGAGATCAGAGAAGTAAATGCAGACAATAATGGGTCTGAGTACAAAACTCTGGGGTACTCCACTGGTTGCCTTCATACTTTCAGGCGAGGCACCTGCCACATCAACTTTGTAGGTTTTGTCTTTTAGCCAGTTTGCTATCCGTCTTACCACTTAAGGATCTATAATTAAAACATTTAACTTTCTTACAATTCCTGCATGGTGTATAATGTCAAAAGCCTGGGCTTGATCAAGATACACTGTGTGAACATCATGACTACTATCAACGGCCTGTGTAACACTCTTGAAGAAGTTGACCAGATTTAACAGCTAGGATCTCCCTTTGATAAAGCCATACTGTTGAGGATCTAGCTTAATGAGATTTCCGATATCATTACTAATGAGATCAGTTATAACAGGCTCCATAGTGCATCAGGATAGGCTAATAAGGCTCATGGGCCCGTGATTATTGGAGTCCATTGAAGGGCCACTACTGCAGTTCACCATAATTCAAGTACAAATACTGTGACTCATCCTAAGATTAACCAGTTTGAGCAGAAGCTTGGTGTTGGCATATTTGGCACTGTTTATTAAACATTTCAAATATGTTGTCAGGTCTCAAGGAGGAAACATTTTGGTTTTGATAGCACTTTCAAAACATGTTATTTGGTGATAATACAGGGAGTAAGGGATTCTTGGGTATGTGGAGTTTCGATAAATGTTTTGGAGGTGAGGTCTGTACCAAACTTTTTTGATGGTATATTAATGATACTTAGTGGGTTAGAATCAATGGTCCCATTTAGGCTAAGCTCTGAACATTGTTGGGCTTTGTTCCTTAATTTCCTAATGTAGCTAAAGAAGGACTTGTACTTATCCTTAGCTTCAGTGGTCAGCCTATGATCATGGTTTGCTTTATTAGTCCTAATTGTGTTCTTCAGTTTCCTAGTAATGTTTTCATACTATCCTTATTATGAGAAATTTGGGATCTGCTGTGTAAAATGAGAAGTTTTTTTCTCTTGCTGTAAAGATTATTTATGTTGGTGGACCACCAAGATGGTTTGTTTTTCAGTTTCCTATTGTATTCTGATTGGGACTGCTAATTGTGTACACTTCTCTAATTAGGGATGGACCTCTATAGATTCATAGGTATTTACTAGGCTAACAAGCACAATGGCCTTTTTAAGCCTAGCCATGCATCGCAAATCTATGACAAGTTCGGATACCCTTGATAAGTGCAAGCATGGTCCTGGGAGACAAACCATTTACAGGTTATCTGTTTGCATTACAGACATAGGTGCCAAACCAGGGATGAATTTCTAGAGTTTCCTATCCAATTGTCCAAGTTGCACTTGAATTGGGTTAGAGAGGAACTCTGCTTCACATGGATGGGGAGCCTGTTCCATAGATGGGGTAGTCTTTGGGATACATACCTATCTCTCCAGCAGGTCCTATTTGTATCACAGGCAAGTTTTAAGTGTTTAGAACAGGTGATTCTGGTGCTGATTGTTTTGTGGATATGCAGGAGGGCCATCAGAGTGAGGTCTGCAGAATACAAGGATAGGGCCTTGAGGTGGTCTGCATAGGACATATTAATTATGCCCTGTATTCTTTTAGTGAGAAACCTCTGTGGATGTTCTAGTTGTTGGATATGCCTGGTTAGGTATGTACCAAAGAGGGCATTGTACTTGGTGATAGGTCTGATTAATGCAGAATACAGTGGAACAATGACTTCCTTGGACTTAGACTCCATACCTTTGTTTATAAGTTGCTCAACACAGAATGATTTCCTCACCACTGTAAACACATGATGATCAAAGGCTAGATTACTATCTATGTGTCACCCTAAGTCCATGACTACTGGATCAACTCTAAGGGGTGTGTTGTCAATATGATAGTTACCAAGGATGGATGACTTACCAAAGGATACTATTATGCATTTCTTGGCATTTGGTTTTAGTCCATGGCTCTGACACCAGTTGTTTGCCTGTGTCAGCCTCTGCTGGAGAACATTTGTATCAGTGTGAGATTCAATAACAGCTCCTAATTTGCAGTTATCTGCAAATGTATTAAGCCAGAGACTACTAACATTGGCCTTGACTTCTGAGAAGTAAATGCCGAAAAGGAGTGGTTCAAGGGGTTCAGGCACCTAGACAGCGAGACATTTCCCTGTGGTACATTTAACAGGGGACAAATGGCAGAAGTGACAGTCAGCTGCAGAGAAACATAGCTGTTTGCAAATTCCCTGTGGGCAAAGAGAAGAATGTGTTGCTATGCCCACAACTTCAAGAACCAAAGTCACAGGGGAAAACAATGTCCATGGTCCCCAAGGGAACAGGAGACAGCAGGCAATATGGCAGGCATCAGCAGTAGGCTGGCCTGAGGGCATGTGAGTGGCACAACAAATGCAGTGCACAATGTGCAGTACCTTTATAATCGGTGTATGTGGACCATTACCTCCTTTACATTGTCTAGGGAACATTGCCTAAAACGCATACTGGAGCATAAATGTGACTACAGTAGCTTGCAGGATTTCCTCCATGCTGTAGCACACTTCTACATGTTGTAGTTACATAAGTATGTACTCTACACTGAGCACAACACTCATTACCTCTTCTGCCTCCATGCATTTGGTTATTAAAGCTGTGAGCATGGCAGTATGTGCTTCTCTTTGCCCACAGGGAATTTGCAAACAGCCATATTTCTCTCTAGCTGTCACTTCTGCCATGTGTCCCCAGTCAAATGTACCACAGGGAAATGTTTCACTGCCTAGGCGCCTGAACCCTTTTACCACACCAACACTGCCTCACTGTTTAGCATTTTCATTTAAGTCTTAGAGGTAAGAGTGCATAATGATGTTCTCTTCTGAATTCTGAAGCTGACTTTGTTGTCAGTAGATGAAACCATTTATAGAGATTAACCTTTCACAGAGTCATGCTTTAGTCCTTTCAAAGAAGCACAACTGTACAGAAGAGACACTAACTTTAACTCTGCAATCATTTAGTTGTGCAGCTTCAAAAGACTCTTCAAGGCAAGGGAATAATTTGTGTTAGCTGTACCAAAATATTTACGTAGCTTGGTTACATGCCCACTGGAACCTGGGCTGAGACAATCATAGCTGTTATCTTAAAGCCACTAAATGATTTACTGATAACAGTAGTACTCAATGCTGCAAAATATACATGCATTTAAATGAAAGTCATAAAGATAGTGCATTATATTTCCAAATGCAAATGCACTTTTAAATTTCTGTCTCTTAAGTCCATTAAATGATCCTGCTTGTGTAAACTTAGCAATCTCAGACATTTATTTTAGGACATCTGACTAAATAAAATACAGAACTTTGCATTGGCAAGCAGAAAATACAGAAAACATTTCTTGTTTCTAGACTGCAAGACACATCTGCACTGCTGTTTGCTGGTTGCATCATCAGGGTAGCATAGCTCACTTATATTCACTGAAATTTCCAGATCAGCCATACGTAGGCCAGTGTCTGCCCATATTTTAATGATTCAGAAATCTGTAAAATGACACATTCATTTTCTAATATCAACTTTAAGAAAAATAGTGAGGAGTACTGTTCCAGATGCTGATTAATGGCATGATGACATGCTCCACTTAAAGAAATCCCAATCCCTCCGAGCTACACATTCTAGGGACCTAAACCTTGTCACCACAATAAACAGGACATGCTGGAGGGATGGATTCCTGTCTCTGAGACTTCCCATACTCTGGAACAAACTACCTATCTATGTCAAACTAACAAAGCTCCTCATTAGCACTCTTCAAGAAAAATCTTGATTGGATGGGAGATAGAAAATTCACCCCGGGGATCACTTCTGTAGATCTGCTCGACAGTGGCACAGGAAAATAATTTTCTTGGGTGGCAAAAGCCGAGGTACCTTTTTGGCTAGGCTTGTATAGGCCCTAGGGCCAATAGCCTAGTACCTACCTATGAACCTATGAGTGTGACACTGTTGGCTGTTGTTTTCAGTGTTTTTGCTGATGGACCCAGCAATTAATACATCAGCTGCCTTCTATCTGACCTTAGATACTGACAATTAAATCTGACTTCCATACCAAGACTGTTCTCCTCCTTTTACAAGTTTAGCTGAATGTACCACAAACATCATTTGAAAATGAGCAGAAAAAATATGAGAACACGAGTCAGTTTGGACATACTGAAGAAAGAGACAGAGAGCTGTGTGTTCATAACAATCAAAGATGTGTGTGGGAATATGGGCAGTATGTGTGATATCTATGTCAATTGGAACACTATTCAGCAAAGTGTGACAACATGTTAGCAAGATGGTCATAGGGAGTCGAGATGTCAGACTTTGAATGTACTCCAAGTCACCCCATTTGGATGAAAACAAGTGGACTTATGGACATAAGAAAGCAACTTCAAAAGGTATCACATGCACAGACACACTCACACAGGCACTCAGACACACACACACACACACACACACACACACACACACACACACACACACACACGATGATACAAGGAATGGCTAGACCATCAGGGAACCTTTTCAGCCATGTGTCAGGCTAAAAGGGTAAAAGAAAATACAGTATTTATGGGCATTTTAGAGGAGGCAGTCTACCAAAATGTTTTTAGTAGATGGGACAAAATAAGAATATGTAGAGAAAACCCTCTCAGACACAAGGAGAACTTGAAAATCCTACACAGTCTGCAGATATTAGGATTGAATCCTAAACCCTGCTGGTGTGAAGCTGAGTTCTTAGCCAATTAGTCAGTGTCCTGCTTCTGCTGAGAAATCTGGGTGAAATGGATACAGAATGCTATAGTGACAACCTTAAGACAGTGATCAGCCTGTCTTTGATGGGTTTGGATATTTATAGCCTTAGATTTGTTGGAAATCATGAGATGTGGTAGCATCAAAGTACTTTTTTTAAAAAATTCAGGAATCGAGCACTAACAAAATGTTCTTAAAACGTACATACTGTATAAAGTTCATAATCAAGAAAGATAAAAACACGTTTTATAGGTGCAGTACATGCATAAAGTGGAAAAGTAGTACATATTTCCTAAATGATAAGGAAAAGCAAACCACACATAAATAACAGATATGGAAATAGTCATAATATCACAGCAAATCTTTGAGAAGATGCTGAACAGAGGCTCAGTGGTCTGTGTTTCTCTTAGTGGCTTTTTCTAAATTGATAGCTCATGCATTTGGGATATGTGCACACCTCCTCCTGTGCATACCACAGGTGCTACTAGACCCACAATCACCAATTCCAGACCCTCACTGAATTAAATCAGCAAGCAAAGAGACAAGAAAAAAGATAAGGGTGGCGCAGTAGTGCAGCAGTTAACATCGCCGCCTCACAGCAAGAGGTTTCCTTGTTTGATTCTCAGCTGGGGTGCCTTCTGTGTGGAGTCTGCATGTCCTCCCTGTGTTTGTGTGGGTTTCCTCTGGGTATTCGGGTTTCCTCCCACATTCCAAATACATACATCTGGAGTGTTTCTCCTCGAGCTTCCACTGAAAATAGGATCTGTCCTATTCGGACCTTCCCAATCAAGAAATGTTAAATAAATAAAATAAGCACAAAACTGAAGTTGCACCTAGCATGCCTTCAGGCCTGATGGCATCTGCAGTAGTGTCTCTGTAACTGTCAAGGATTATAACACCTCCATACAGATTCCTAGAGACCCACAAACAGAACTGATAGAACTCTAGATCACCATAAGTAAGCCAGATGACCAGCTAATAGCTTTCTACAGGACATTTTCCATGTACGCAGAATATCATGCTAGATTCTGAAATTATTCAAAGAATTCCCTGTTACCAAGAGCTCGATTACTTTGAAAGAGTTTAACTAACCCTCTCTCAACTGGAGTGTTTTCACCTCCTACGTACAGCATGCCCAGAAGTACTTGGACTTAATTAACAACAATTCATTGAGGTAAATAGTTGATAAACAGAGAATACAATTTTCCAGAGCTTGTCCTCACAAATAGTCTCTACATGTAGCATTCCTCTGTTCTCTCCTTCATCATTTATATCAGACCATAAACCTGTTCCTTCAAAATGTCCAAAGCCCCTGAAACCATCATCTGTAAATGTAAGCTTGGATGCTGACACAGCAATTAGTTTCACAATATCCCAGGATCCCTTCTAAATAGCATGAAACATAACCTACCAGGGCATCTGGAATTACTCTTTACTTTAGTCTCTAAACAGGCTTTGTGCCTCATGAATGGAGAAAGAAAACAGTTATCCCTTTGCCAAAGGTGAGCCTTCTAAAGACCCTGGAAACTACAGACCCAAAAGTCTCACTTGTCTTATATGTAAAGCCATGGAAAGAATTATCATGGAGATGATCAACAGAGATATAGTAAATCTCCAGACACTGGACTCAACCCAGTTTGGTTTCGTCAAGGGAAGATCATGCCTACTCAAGCTGTTGGACTTCTTTGAGAAGGTCACCAAAGCAATGGATGAGGGCAAAATCGTTCACACTGCCTAACTTGACCTGGCCAAGTCTTTTGACACAATACTGCACTAGGGCTCAGGCACTGATGACAAACTCAAAAGGTTAGGTACAAACCCGTATGCTACCTGGTGGACAGCCAACTGGCTCACAGACAGGACCCAGGAAGATAGAATTGGGGTGTCCACCTCTACAAAGAGGCCAGTCACAAATGGAGTCCCTCAGGTATCAGTCCTTGAACCACAGGTTCAGGTGCCTAGGCAGCGAGACATTTCCCTATGGTACATTTGACTGGGGACACATGGCAGAAGTGAGAGTCAGCTGCAGAGAAATATAGCTGTTTGCAAATTCCCTGTGGGCAAAGTGAAGAATGTGTTGCTATGCCCACAACTTCAAGAACCAAAGTCACAGGAGGAAAACAATGTCTATGGCCCCCAAGGGAACAGGAGACAGCAGGCAATATGGCAGGCATCAGCAGCAGGCTGGCGTGAGGGCATGTGAGTGGCACTACAAATGCAGTGCACAATGTGCAGTACCTTTATAATCAGTGTGTGTGGACCATTATCCCCTTTACATTGTCTAGGGAACATTACCTAAAACGCATACTGGAGCATAAATGTGCTTGCAGGATTTCCTCCATGCTGTAGCACACTTCTACATATTGTAGTTACATAAGTATGTATTCTACTCTGAACACAACACTCATTACTTCTTCTGCGTCCATGCATTTGGTTATTAAAGCTGTGAGCATGGCAGTATGTGCTTCTCTTTCCCCACAGGGAATTTGCAAACAGCCATATTTTTCTGCAGCTGACTGTCACTTCTGCCATGTGTCCCCAGTCAAATGTACCACAGGGAAATGTCTCACTGCCTAGGTGCCTGAACCCAAAAATCTAGCCTTCTCCCTCTTCTCAAAATCTGGCAAACTTCAAACAAGTTTGCAGTTTGCAACCTACCAGAGACAATCTATTGAAACATTGACAACAGAAAACAGATGATGCTCTAATTCAAAGAAGCAATACCCAACAGGAGGTGACAAAAGTAGGTTTCCCAAAAACATATTACAACACTGTTCACTTCACTTTGTTAAATTCACAAACACTGGATTTATTTTTTTAATGACATTTTGATATTTAATTTTGTTATGCTTGTATTCAACATTCAAGAGCAAACAAGAAAGGTCTAAAATCAAGGAGTGGTCACAAAAATGAATGTTACCTGTTTCTTTCCATGTGAGAACTGCCTGTAACTTTTCCTTCTCTATGCCTAATCATTGTCTTCTGTTACTGTGTTCTGCTTTTTTGTTTTAATCCTGAGTATGTCTGCTGCACAGGTGTCAGTTTAGCAGTTTATGTGTTTGTGGTTTGTGCCTTGTATGAACTACCTGTTTAATGGAGCTGGCTTTCTGTTTTATTATCTTTTAAATACAATAAAACTTGACCAAATACGAAAATAGCAGCCCAGACTGAAAAATTAAGTATCTTTATTATGATTCTGGTACCTCGGCCTTCGCCTTCAAATGGAATAACTAACAATCTCAGAAACAAGTCTATATACACCACCAATAACTTCATTAATTAACATCAATTAATCAATCAACATTTTTTCAAAAGATTTTTTTAAAGCCATAAAACTTCATTGTTGCAAAATAACTATTCTTATACTTACATCAAATATTTATATATTAACTATCTTATGAACATTCATAACATCCATTATACATATATTTACTCTTCTAAATTCATTCCATTTGGATACAAAGTATTAAAATTAATAATATATTTAAATTCCATGTCTCTTAACCTCCTTTAGAAACTATGCTCCACCCCCCACGGGCCATAGGGTTTAGCTAAAACACTAAATATCAAATCTTTCATTACACCTGCATGTTGTTCATGAAAATGACTGGCCACCGGACTATCAAGCCTCTCATTCCTGATATCTCCTAAGTGTTCCAATATTCTTAATTTTACCTTTCGCTTGGTTTGCCGTTATGTACCATTTTCTTTCTTTGTGTGTGGGTGTGTGTGTGTGTGTGTGTGTGTGTGTGTGTGTGTGTGTGTGTGTGACATGTGTGAGAGAGACATTAGTTTTTCTTCCCTTTTTTGTTAATTGCATTTGTAACAGGCTGTCACTCCCCTAACACCCTATTTTCAAAGAAAAAAAATGTAATTGAAGGGGCTTAATATATATGTATGTATACATCTAATTATTTCTCTATTTAGATATAGATACACACACATGCACACATACACACACACACACACACACACAAATACACACATGCATATATATATATATATATATATATATATATATATGTATATATATATATATATATATATATATGTGTGTGTGTGTGTGTGTGAAAAGAAATAGAAATATTTATTTATTTATTTATTTACATTTGTTGACCGGGCTAGTCTAGCTGGATACATATCCCTTTTCAGTAGAGGCCCGAGGAGAAAAGCTCCAACATGAGTAAATTAATACATTCAAAATATTCTAAAAAAGACAAGTTTCACATTACAAAATAAGACATGAAAAGGAAAAAAAAAATAATAAATCGTGAACAATGTAACGTTTCATTAGAGTAGAAGTAAAAAATAAACAAGTCTTAATGCTTCAGTAGGGTTCATGTGAAGTCAATCAAAAACTAAAACATTAGAATATTAGGAAACTTTTTATAGTGTTGTTCATAAGATATGGGAGGGTAATTGTTAAGGAAGCAAGAGAGAAGGAACCAGGGGAGGGGAGAGATGAAATGTAGATTCAATCAGGCTTTGAGCAGGGGCAAAGCCAATGTATTTTAAGGTGGTCTCTAAGGTGTTTTTTAAAGATTAGAGAGGATGAGAGTGAGGTGAGTGTATTAGAAAGTTTGTTCCAGATTCTACCCACAGCATTGGAGAAGAGGGAACCGCTTGCTTTGTTATTAGAAGGGTTGCTGGCAATAAGAAGTTTATTAGCTGAGCTAATAAAATATGTGTGTTTATGCAGCTATATAGTTATGTAGATAGCTCTCTCTTTATATATATATATATATATATATATAGGATCACTACTGAATACCGAAATTACACAGTCCCGAGACTCTGAATCTTGAGGACTAGAATCTCGAGAGTGTGGAATCTCAAAACTTAAAAAAAAAAAAAAAAAAAAAGTAAAACATACAACAAACTATTCTAATATGTATGCATTGGGCCTCCCTGCACCCCCACACCCCCTGCAACTTAAATATACCAACTCCAAGATCGCACTACAGTGGAGTGAACAGCAAAGTTCCTGTTCTGCACTGTACAGCAATACCCATTCACTATGTTCGAGATTTCGCAATGTCGAGATTCTGGTCCTCGGGATTCAGAATTTCGGGATTGTGGAATTTTAGTATTCTGTAATGATCTTATATATATATGTATATATATATATATATATATATATATATATATATATATATATATATATATATGGATCTACTTCATTTGCCCTAACTTCTGATTGACTGACATCCATTTGCCCGAGACCAAATGACCGACACTTCATTTGACCGATACTTCATTTGACTGACAAGTATTATTGGTAAGAAAATGGGATATGCCCCCTTCCCCACTGTAGTGCAACCCTGGAGTTAGAATATATAGTTAGGGGGTGTGGGGGGCACAGCCCCCTACAGTGGGGGGTATGGGGGGGCGAAGCACACCACTTAATTTCATATTATGTTGTTTAGTTTTGCTTTGCCCTAACTATATATTCTAACTCCAGGGTCGCACTACAGAGGGGAAGGGGGCATATCCCATTTTCTTGCTAATAATACTTGTCGGTCAAATGAAGTGTCGGCCAAATGAAATTTTGGTCAAATGGTCTTGGGCAAATGGATGTCGGTCAATTGGAAGTTAGGGCAAATGAAGTAGACCCATATCTATCTATATATATATATATATATATATATATATATATATATATATATATATATATATATTTATATATATATATACAGACACACACACACACACACATATATATATATATATATATATATATATATATATATATATATATATAAATAACAGCAATGCTGATGCACTGGTGAGGTCCAGTGTTGTTCATTATAGCCCAAATTTCTCAGTGTGTGTGTGTGTGTGTGTGTGTGTGTGTGTGTGTGTGTGTGTGTGTGTGTGTGTGTGTGTGTGTGTGTGTGTGTGTGTGTGTGTGTGTGTGTGTGTGTGTGTGTGTGTGTGTGTGTGTGTGTGTGTGTGTGTGTGTGTGCTTTCAGTCTTCAAAGCTTCTTTTACATAAAACTTTCACAAAGAAACGACGATCTTATGTGCCTGTGAATGTGTTCTCAACACCTGTTTTACAAGCTGCTTCCCAGCATGCTTCAGTGCACCAGTATGCTTTATGGAGGGCACACAGGCTGCTCTGCTGTGCCCTCCAATTATTGGCTCACAATTTACAGCTATGAGTATGGTGTGCATTTTGGACTGTATGGTTTACTGAGCATGTTCATTATGCATTAACTTTCCTGAACTGGCTCCAAGTGATGAACTGTCATAGTGTGATTCTCTTCATGATTCATACATGTATTTGTACTGCATTCAAGACAGCATCCTCAGTGCTCCTTGTGCACATAATGGATCGGGTATACAACTCCTGCTCTTTTTCTCTTTTGACCTGAAACAGTTATTGCTGTTTTTATTTCCTTAAGTAACATGAAATGCTTCCACATGTATTAGTATTTGGTAATATGTGAAAATTACTCCATTCTGTTTTGCACAGTTTGTAAAATCTGTTTTAACTTCAAAACAAAAGAAGCACTCCACGGCTTGACGGCAACTCTTTATTGTTGAATAAAAACAGTAAGCGCTTTCACGTTATGAAGAACGTTTCTTCAGACTTCACTTTTAATTCGTTAACAGAGACTTTTTCTTGAAG
>NC_056729.1:1162177384-1162267289 GCF_019279795.1 Protopterus annectens | reverse complement strand
CACAGTTTAAGAAAATAAAAAAAAACAGACCACCCCAACTCAAGGTCTCCCAGCAAAATAAGAGAAGTCATGGGGATAATTAAGTTAAGGAAAATGACAGACCAGACCACTTTATAACTAGAACAAAATATTTACTCTTCCATGAAACTTTACTTTTCTTCTTCTAGCACATACTTCTTCCACCTGTAAGAAATGTATGTACATCAGTAACCTGGAGTCCATGCTCTCTTGTGCCTGTCAGTACTCCTGACAAAGAGGAAAACGCCAGCACAAACACCACACCACTCACATCACATAGCCAAGCACAACACTCACACACTTATGCAAAGGTCCTCAATAAAAACTTATCTAAATAGCAGAGACCTCCAAAAAACACTCACAAACATTCCACTTGCAACACCAAACACATCACAAACAGCAGGCAACACACCAGTGTCTCACAAACACAGCCCATAAGGCAAAACAGTAAACCAAACACACTAGTCATTGCTAACTCAGTTGTAAGATACACCAATGTCCCCCTCACCAGGCTCCACAAGTAGAAAGTCAAGGTCAGTTGTCTGTCTGGTGCCAGAGTTCACCACATCACACATGGACTTTAGTCTCTCCACAACAAGTATATGTACAACTCTACACAAAACCAAACAAGTGGGCTTTCAGGGCAAGAACACCGTCAAAACAAACTTACAGTTACATCTCATTATTTTTGAAAAAAATCTGTGAGTTTGAATTGAGGAAGGTATTGGGAAGTGTTTGTCCTAATATTGAATAAAATCTTACTTCTGCAGAACACAATTTACTTAAAACTTTGTGCTTGGATAAAAAGCTGAGAGTTATAAAACTTGACAAGGGTGAGGGGGTTTGTTGTTATGACCAAGGTGGATTACTGTAATAAAATAAATATGCTGTTATTTGATGATAACATGTATGAAGAAGCTTCTGTGAATTTAGTAAATGTGTCATATGTACATATTAACTATTTAGTTAAAGATATGTTTGACCAGGGGGCCATTTCCTTTGAAAAATAAAATTTTTTGGCTTGAGAACATCCAATTGTTCCTGCCATCTTTGGACTTCCTAAAATACACAAGGATTTTGTGGACCCCCCACTTCGTCTCATTGTCATTGCATCCAAGGCCAAAGTGCACCCTCTTGCAAAGTATATAGACATTAAATTAAAGAAATATCTAGAGGCTTAGTCCACTCTGTGCAAGGATTCCTGGGATTTTTTAAGGAAAATTAGAAACCTACCATTTAGGGATGAAATTATTTTTTTTGACCTTTGATGTTGTTAATTTATTTAATGTCATCCCACATGAGTTGGGTATTGAGTGGCTCCAGGATTTTTTATTTTTCACAGATAATTTTTCTAACAATGAAGTTTATGTTTTAGTTACTCTGATGGAAGCTGTCCTTAAAAACAGTTTTTTGTTTTTTGAATGGCAGTATTTTTTGCAGAAATGTGGAGTGGCCATGGGGGCAGCTTGTGCCCCCATTTTTTCCAACATCATTATGTTGGAATGGGAGAAAAGGTTTCTCAAGAGGTGTCACTATGAAAAACTCTGGGATGTTTATTGTCATTTTTTGGACAACATATTCATTGTCTGGAAGGGGCCAAAGATGTCATTGGTTCTTTTCTTGATTATTTTAACAGTGCCATTGTATTTTTCAAATTTACCTCCAGTATGGGTCAAAGCAGTATTAGTTGTTTGGATGCAGAAATTAGTAAAGATTATATCAAACAGATAAAACAAAAAAACAAAAAACCAAGACGAACAGGAGCTACGTAAGATAGAACTGTTTAATAGTGTTAGCGCTTTCGGAAACATCAGGACATTATTGATTTTTTTGTATTGGGTTTATCTTTTGTCCCTGATTCTGGAATGAACTTGGTTAGCACAATAGTGGACCTTAAATTATTTGTTCGTAAGATTAACCTCAATGCCACTATGGGCTCCAACTCTTTCTTCTCCAATTCATTGCGAGTCTCTAGTATATTTAATCCACCCCTTCACCCTTACATCCTGGCTTTTGAGAAAATGTGTGAATTAGATTTTAGGTCCTTTGTTGATACAGGTTTAAAAACCAGGAAAGGTTTTCTTAACATTAGTGAAAAAGAACGTGACTTTATTAAACTTTTGAATGATTGTAAGATTAGGATGATGAAGCCAGATAAAGGAGGTGGCTTGGTTTGTATGGATCACAGCACTTATATTTCTAGTATGACTGAACATTTAAATAATTCAATTTACCAACAAGTTAGTTTAAATGAAGTTAATATGGCCTACAGTAAAATCAGGGTCACACTTGATGAACTTTTCATCGAAAAAGCCATTGATTTAGATTTGTTTAACTTCATAACTATGCCAGCTGCTAGGTTGGCATCTTTGTTTGGCATACCTAAGATCCACAAGCGAGTTGTTGATCCACCTTTTAGACCCATTGTTGATGGGCGTGGTTCAATTACCTACGGTTGTGCCAAGTATGTAGATAGTATCTTGAGACCCTTAGTGGAGAAGGAGCACCAAATATGTAAAGATTCCTGGAGTTTCCTAACGGAACTTGGTAGCATCCCTTTTCAACAGGATTATCAACTATTGACAGTTGATGTAAGGGACTTGTATACCGTGATCCCCCAAGATTTGGGGCTTGAATGGATTAGAGATTTTTTACAAGTAAGGAAAATCGACAACACCACCATTTATGTCGTAGAAACTCTGTTGGAGTTAGTTCTGCTTAATAACTTCATGTGGTTTGAAGGAAAATTCTTTCTTCAAAAATCAGGGTTAGCTATGGGGTCTCCCTGTGGTGGCAGTTTTGCTAACTGTATAATGGCACACTGGGAGACCACCATGCTTTTTCAAAATTCCATTTTTAAGAACAATGTCGCTTGGTACACAAGATACCAAGACGACATGTTCATTTTATGGAAAGGCCCCATGGAACTAGTGCAGGATTTTATCAACTTAATTACTGCCTCAACTAATTTTTTGGAGTTTACTTTTAATTTGGAAAGTGAAACCATCAACTTTCTTGACATTCGTATTCACAAGGATTTGGTTAGAAGCAGATTTAAAAGCACTATTTATAGGAAGCCCACTTACTCTAACTCCTTTCTCCATTTTTCTAGCTGTCACCCCTACCATCAAAAGAGAGCAGTGGTTAAGGGGCAGATGGTGAGGGCAGCTAGAATGATCTCAGATGATTCTGATTTCATTGATGAATGTGGTTTGCTTGAAAAAATGTTCCTTAGGAGAGGCTACCCGTTGAGCCTAGTTTCCAACATTTCCACTGAAGTAATCACTAAACGACATTCTGGACATTTTAAGCCCTTATTATCTACTGTGAGTTTGGTGGAACAGGAAACCCTGTTCAGAGATGTCCAGGATATTACAACTAGCAATACTCATTGTCATACTATTAGTTTTTTATGTACATACAATTTAGACCATTCTTTTATTAGGGAGACCCTTTATAAGAACTGGACTCTCGTTATTGAGGACACGTCTTTATATAAAGTTCTTGGCAACAAACCGAAAATTACTTTTAGACGAGGTCACAATCTGAAAACTTTGTTGCAACATTCCATCAAACCATTATTCAACAAAAACAAGGGTATGTTCAAGTGTGGAACTTGCCATCAATGTAAGCATTTAAATCTTGCTTACCAATTTAAGATTAGGGACACCCTTTACAAAGTCCAGGGCAAATTTTCATTTGATACAAAGGGAGTGGTTTACTGTGCATGTTGCCAAGCCTGTAAAGCTTTCTATATCGGCAAGACCGAAAGGAAGCTAAAACAACGTATATATGAGCATCTGTATGCCATAAGTAGGAGGGATATGACCAATGCCCTAGCTAGGCATATTGCTGATTCCCCAGATCATTGCTTTAAGTTTACTGTATTAAAACAGATAGGCGTAGATGAGAAAGGTGGCCCTTGGCAAATTAACTTGGAAATCGAGGAATTGAGGTGGCAAATTAACACCGCAGCCTACCTGCCCCCAGGTCTGAATGAAACAGTTTTGATAAAATGTTTCTTAAAGCTTTTGGCTCTAAAAAGGTGAAATTATGTTTAAATTATGGACAGTTTCTCTTTGTTACCTTTATTTGTGTGTTAATTATTTGAGAATAGTTATTTTGTGTTTATTTAAATATTATATAAAAAAACTTTTTTGGTTAACTTATCAACAATAATAACATATATGAGTAGATTGTTACTTTAGATTTTTTAGTCAACACATATGCATTTAGTTTGCGATGATTAATGTTAAACTAAGGGTTGCTTAGGCAAGTTTTATTCAGCTCTACTTGGTTTTAACTCTTTTGAAGATTTTTATCTAATGTATTCTTTTACTTTAAATTTTGAGCTTCTTTTTACGTAATTAATTGACTCGTAGACTATTAGATTTAAAAGCATTTGAACTTGTTTTTTGTTTGTCTGAAGAAGGAAAAGCACAGTCTGTTTCCGAAAGCGCTAACACTATTAAACAGTTCTATCTTACGTAGCTCCTGTTCGTCTTGGTTTTTTGTTTTATTAGTTTGTTCAGTTTGTTTATTATATCAAACAGAGATATGTGAGCAATATTTTTCATAAGCCCACTTATTCTAATAGTCTCCTTCACTATGACAGCAGTCACCTGTACCACCAAAAAAGGGCCTTGTGAAAGGTCAATACATTAGGTTTGATTTCAGAGGAAGGCACTTTTGTACAGGAGGACGAATAATTGAAGAAAATGCTCACCCAGCATGGTTACCCTGAACTTCGTATTTCCTTAGGACTTATAGTGAAGTAGTTAGGAAAAGAAAGGAGGGTCTATACGAAGCTATTTTGAAGGATGAAGAAGTACACCTTGGGGATGTAACAGCTACAGTAAAAGGTGGTAATGATAGGTTTACACATTAATTTATCACAACCTACAATTTAGATCACACCAGTATTGTTAAAATACTGAAGAAAAACAGGAACATTTTTTCTTGCTTTGAAGGGGTGGTTGAATGTATTGGAAATGAACCAAAGGTGGTATTTCGAAAAGGGAACTCTATTAAAGATCACTTTGAATGGCCAGGAACACACAATAAGAGAACTGGGACTTATAAGTGTGGAAGCTGTTCACAGTGTTTGTACATCAAGGAAGGGAATTCACTTTACCCACCCTTTTATTGTAATTATACTATAAGTGTAAGTGTTATCACGGTCCAAATGCTCCTGTTACTAATAAAATAAATAAATGATCCAAAAGAGAAGCACAGGAGCAAACCAAGGCTGACAACAAAAATCAGCATAAATCCAGCAGTCACTGAGACTTATTCAAGCAGCAGAAATAAATGCTAGTTCAAACAATGACTGAATCTGTGCCAAAGACAAGTAAAATCCAAGCTGTTTTATTGGTAAGCGCTTTCACCCTGTAAGGGCTTTGTCAAACCATAAGAAACAAACACTGAATAAAATCAAGTCACATTTTATAAGGAAATAGGGCTGACATCACGTCCTGTTCCTGATTAAAACTTTTCAGTATGCAAAAATAATATGTCTATAAAAAATGCATACAGAAAACTATATATATAAACAATATATATATATATATATATATATATAAAAAATATATATATAAAAATATACATCTGTATATAAAGGCAAATATAAAACATTTATTAAGTTATTAACTTATTAATTTATGTTTTTATATATATAATTTTTATATATATATTGTTTATATATATAGTTTTCTGTATTGTTTCTGTATCAGTTTGCTGATTTTTGTTGTCAGCCTTGGTTTGCTCCTGTGCTTCTCTTTTGGATCTTTTATTGTAGTTGCAACACCAAGGGTATTGTCTATATTGCTGTGTGCAAAATGTGTACATGTTATTATGTGGGTAAAACCATAAGACACTTTAAGGAACATATTTATGAGCACCAGCTAGATATTAGACACAGTAGGAATACAAATTCTTTGGCTAAACACATTGGGTAATATAATAATCACAGTTTTTTTGTTTTTTGGTATAGACAAGGTTGATTTGAACCCAAGAGGGGATCCCTGGAAGGATATTTTAGAGGCCAAAGAACTCAAATGGCAGTTAAATTTAGAAGCATTATATCCATGATCATTTAAGTATAACTAGTATACTGAAACTTAGATCTTATGTTTTATAGCGTTATGACAAATGTGACAATATCATATTGTATGGTATTTAAGTAAGAGTAACACCAATATTTTAACAGCTCCATATTTTGTAAATTAAATTCTTATACATAAATATTTATATTATGTTTATACATATATATATATAGATATAGATATACACATATATATGTATATATATATATATTTTTTTTTTTTCATAGTGAAATGATTATGTAGTAGCACAGAATATCATGAATTTTTTAATGACATGCTATTTATTAGAATGTTGGTTTTAGTTAAAGTTTTCCTTTAAGGCAAACCATTTTTGTTTGTTAATTGATTTATTTGAAAATCATGTGACTTAATTAACAAGGTATTTAAATGGTTTTTAAAAATGTGTGTTTAGATTCTGATGAAGTCCTATGCTACAGCCAGAAGAAAACACTTAATCTGTTTTTTTTTTGTGCAATAAAAGTTTGTTTTGATGGTGTTCTTATCCTGAAAGCTCACTGGTTTGGTTTTGTGTTGTTTTGGTTCTGGGTTTGTTAAGAATATGCCGTCCACAAGTACGATTCTGTCCTTGTCCATGTTAGTGTGAATGACTTGAGACGTACATCCCTGGATTATATGAAGAAAGATATGATTGAACTCTCAGAGTATGTGTTCCAGGCATGTATGACCCTTGCCCTAAGCAGCATCCTACCTTCACAAAAAATGATACCACAATACAAACAAAAAATAATTGACTTCAACAATTGGCTTAGATCCAAGAGGATCTAGTATCTGTCTGCCTGGGATGACATGGTCGACAGTCCTTGATGCTTTGCCAGAGTTGGCCTTCACCTGTCACCACTGGGTTTCTGGATCCTGGCCAAGGCTCTCACCTCCCCCATTGTGCCTATTTTAGGCAATGTCCTAAAGATAAACCTTCCAACATAAAAGATCTGTCAAAAAGCAAATTAAAGGTCATGCTGCTTAATGTTAGGAGCTTAACCTGAAAATGGATTCACTGGAGGCTGTCCTTGCACTGGAAGATGCTGATGTCTGTGCGGTCACAGATATTTGGTTCAGAGCTGTGGAGATCACCCCTGCCTTAACAGGCTATACCTTATTTCACACATTCTGACCCCAAAATAAGGTCAGGAAGACTAAGGGTGGTGGAGTCTCTATCTTCATTAAGGACAGGCACACCTCCAGACTGGTTTGCCAGCATGATGCACTGGAACTACTCCAGGTGCAACTGACAGTTGGCAAGACATCCATCCAAGTTATAGCTAGCTATAGACCCCCCTCCATGACTCAGGACACCCACTCCTCTTACCTGGATCTACTTGACTCCATCAATGTACCCCCTAACACCCTGATCCTTGGTGACTTCAACTACCCCACCATAGAATGGGTGAACTATTCTTGCAGTAATGCACTCTCTTAATGATTCCTTGACATCATCAATTCTAGTGCACTAGGCCAGCTCGTCTCATTCCCAACAAGGGGAGATAACATTCTGGACTTGGTTCTCACCAACATGGGCAACTGCTGCACCACTCCCATAGTATGTTCTTCCCACACCCCACCTAACCCCAGCCATAATCAAGCTAAAAAACTTCTCAAGAGCTGACTACAACCTCCTAAGGAAGGGCATCTGTAGCCTCATACCACAACCCCCCTCAGAAAATGTGGACAACTATGCTGAACAGTACGCCAATGCAGTATACAAGCACCTGTACAACTCCAAGTACTCAGCCATACCCAGTAGAACTATAACCTGCTCCTCAAGGAAACACATACCTGTTTGGTGGACATCCTCTAGCAACAGTCTTTACAACAAAAGGAAGAAACTGTTGGCCAAGGGTAAAAAGGAACAAATTTCAAATTGGAAAAAGTCCCTCCTTAGCCTCAACAAGCAAATTAGATCACTAGTGAAAACCTGCAAGGCCAATTATGAATCAAAACTAGCCTCTGAAACAAAGGGAAACCATAAAGGCTTCTTCAGTTACATCAGGAATCTTTGTGGCAAAGCCCAGGTTTGTTCCGAATTAGTATTTAATCAGTATCACTTACACTGATCCTGTTGACTTAGCAAACCTATTAGCAGATAGGTTCATCACAAACTTCACCCCCCATCCCCCACAAAGGACCTTTCAACATCCCCTATACTTGTCCTGCACTTCACATCTCCGTAGATCAAGTGTTAAAGGCCCTATACAAGGCAAAGAACACAGCTTCCTTGGGACCTGATAGTATCCCAGGCTGTATTCTGCACCATCTGCAGCAAGAACTAGCTTCGCCATTGCGCAACATATTCAACCATAGACTAAGTGCAGGCTTCATTCCAGCAGAGTGAAGAACTGCCATTGTCATCCCCTTGCACAAAGTGGTGCCACTACTGACCCAGGAAACTATCACCCCATTAGCTTGACAAGTCTGAGCTGTAAAGCCATGGAGCATATTATTATGGATCTCATAAGCAAGGACATAGGCAATCTCCAAGCACTTGACCCCACCCAGTTCAGATTCATCAGGGGCAGATCTTGCTTGTTGAACCTGGTTGGCGTCTTTGAGACTGTCACCAAAGCCCTGGATGAGGGAAAGTCAGTGCATACAGCTGACCTTGACTTGGCCAAGGCCTTTGACACAATGCCCCACTCGGGCATCATCGAAAAGCTAACACAACTTGGCATAAATCCCTATCTCATCAGGTGGGTGGCTCATGGACAGGACCTTCAAAGTCAAAATAGGCACCTCCACCTCTGATAGCATACCTGTCACTAGTGGAGTTCACCCAGGGATCTGTCCTGGGACCCCTACTGTTTGGCATCTATTTCTCCGAGGTCCAGGCAAAGACAAAAGGCCTGTGGCTGACCAAGTTTGCAGGCAACTGTAAGTTGGGTGCTGTCATTGACTCCCCAAATAATGTTAAAATACTGCAAGAGGGTCTCACAGCAACTAATGACCGGTGCCAAGTCATGGCCTCAAGCTAAATGCAAAAAATTGTATCATTATACCATTCAGCAAAAACACAACCCCTACCAACTACCACATCAACGGCATCCCCTAAGCACACAACCTGTTGTGAGAGACCTAGGCACTCAGGTTGATAACAACCTCACATTCGACCATCATGTAGGAGCAGTGGTCAGAAAGGCCTTTTACTTGGTTCATCTCGTAAGTAAAGGGACTGCATCCAGAAAAAAGGAGGTTATTAAGTCTCTATACTCCTTCCTCATTAGACCAATAATTTAGTGTAATGCCCCATTTGGGATGTACATCTCCAAACATCTGCACCAACTAGAAAGGCCACTGAAATACCTCACAGATAGAATCCATGGCCTCCAACACCTGTCCTATGCAGACAGGCTTAAATCAGTCTACTCGGTATCATACAGATTGCTCAGGGGTGATCTGTGTCTCGCCTACAAGGCAATCTCGGACCCTGCCCTACTAGAGATGCTCCATATCCATAAGTCTAACTCCTCATGCACTACCCACTCAAAAGGCCTGAATTTAATATGTGACATAAACAAAACCTGCTGGAAAGACAGGTTTGTCTCTCAGAGGCTGCCCTGTCTCTGGAATAGACTTCCCATACATGTCAAACATGGCGCCTCGCTGACACTCTTCAAGTGCAACCTTGATGAGTGGATGGGAAACCACAAATTTGTCCCAGGAGTTCCACCTGTGTCCCTCATTGACAAGGGTGACAGGTGCTGACTGAGGTTTCTTTTTGGGGATAAACTCTTGGCTAGGCTTGTAAGGGCCCCAGAACTATTAGCCTAGTAACCTCCTATGATCACATTCCTCATTGTTGCCAAATTACGTTTTACTGTTTAAACAAGACATTTCAAGTGCTGCACTTTCATCAATAAAACAAAATACAACAAATCCATTAAAAGTACATAAAAATAAGAAGATATGCCATTCTGGTGGTTGCTGTGAATGTGAGTGTGTATGTGTGTGTGTGTGTGTGTGTGTGTGTGTGTGTGTGTGTGTGTGTGTGTGTGTGTGTGTGTGTATGTATTGTGGGGTACAGGCTGAGACTGGAAATGTTCCATTTGGATCAGTTTTCTACTGCTGTTAACAAATGATAATAAATAAACACCTACAAAAATGACTGATTCTGAAACTGGTTGTTTGATAATACGCATTTTTAAACAAAACATTCTCCCTCAAGTTATAACTTGAAAAACTAATCTAAGATGCTTTTCCATTTGTTCCCAACACCATAAAAAAGGACTGAGCTTTTATTTTCCTCCAGACTGACTCTAAAAATAATGAGAGAAATTGCATCTACACAGATTTGATCTGTGCACACCGATGAGAGAAAGGGGAAGTCAAAACTGTTTAAACAGCACCAAAAAAAGTAAAAATGCACCTTTGTACAATCATATGGCAAGATCATAGCAATGATTCAAATAGTGAACTGCTCAAAACTTATTTACTACAAGTCCTGAGCCATCCACAAAAATGTAATCGTTTTATATCTTATGTACGTTATTTCAGATTCAGACTGCTTTTCAAATTCTTCTTTTTCCCCCAGGGCCCTTATTTCTAAAGGATATGCTTTTCAGAACCCCATGAAAGTTTATATTAGGGTACGTATATCATGCACAAAATCTCAACTAATGAGCTTTTATTTTCTCTCAGCACTTATTTACTTGATTTCCTCTTCTACTGTGTAGTCATTGGCCTCAGAACCAGCATTTTCTTCTAGGCATGCAAAAGACAGATTACATCAACAAACTAGGAATGTTGAGTCGTACTTTCATTTTAAATGATAGTGCTGATGCTGGTTTGTTGGCATGTCTGCTACTTGTCGGTTTTGACCTTGATAAGCTTCAGAATGTCTTTCTCATTGGCTGTACAGGTGATTCTCAAGCCAAGATTAGGAAGGAGAAGGAATTAGTGTAAATGGTCAAATCAGAGCAGTGGAGCAGACCTAGATTTCCAACATGAACACCAAACGTGGAGCATTTGAGAGATATGGCTGCACCACAGTACAGTTTTTTTTTTAATTTCACTGTTTTCTTGACTGTAGAAAGTGGCTGTACATACAAGTCAGTCTCACCAACATTTGTTGTATATTTGCCCTGAGTAACATAGCCGCATAACATTAGTAAGTATGTGGAGTCCAAAGATCTGCTTCATTGTAACTTTACATTTTACATACTCATACACATTGGCACACCCAGTAATTAAGCACATAGTTGGTGTTCCTGGTAGCTGTTGCACCGCTGCATCATTTTACATATATAGTGCTGCTGTTGCGGTGCAACATTTTACATATATAGTGCTGCTGTTGCACCGCTGCATCATTTTACATATATAGTGCTGCTGTTGCACTGCTGCATCATTTTACATATATAGTGCTGCTGTTGCACCGCTGCATCATTTTACATATATAGTGCTGCTGTTGCACCGCTGCATCATTTTACATATATATTGCTGCTGTTGCACCGCTGCATCATTTTACATATATAGTGCTGCTCTTGGACCGCTGCATCATTTTACATATATAGTGCTGCTGTTGCACCGCTGCATCATTTTACATATATAGTGCTGCTGTTGCACTGCTGCATCATTTTACATATATAGTGCTGCTGTTGCACCGCTGCATCATTTTACATATATAGTGCTGCTGTTGCACCGCTGCATCATTTTACATATATAGTGCTGCTGTACATTTGTATAAGTGTCTTGCTGTGCCATCCCCTAACCCTGAAAATATGTCACTTGCTGTTCCTTTGTAAAGGTAAGAGTTCACATAGAAGCCAGAAGCTGTTGAAGACTGGGGAGGGGTGTGTGACATGGGCACTTAGTGATCTAAAAAGGGCAAGTTTTTTAAATTATTTACTACCACAACATAGGTTCACTTGGAGGACATTTTAAGCTTAGCCAGTTTCCATTTTGGTGCATGAATTAACATTTCCTGATTGGTCTTACCTATCCCATGGCTGATAATGTTATATTAGCCCTAGTGAGAATAAATGTGATCACACTATAGATAATTTGAGGGGACCCATGTAAGGGATGCAGTATTTAGGAACTGCCTCTATCCATTAGTGGCACAAGGGGCAATCCTGGAGTACATTTTCTATTACCCATCCTTAGATCCAAGTTGCATTGAATATGGACAGGGATGAACTTTGTTTTATTTGAATGGATAGTCTGTTCTGGATATATATCCATCTCTCCACAGCATTCAATTTACATACCTGAACTAAGTATTTCAGATTCCATTTGACTTGCTGATGTTCAGTAGGTCGATCTGTATTAGGTCAGAGAATGCCTTTTATGCCAAACACATCACCTCTAAGCACTCCGTAGGATACTGAGTATAGTGATAAATCTTTGAGGTGGTCCATGCAAGACCTATTGTTTAGGACTTGTATTATTTTAGTAAAGTATCTCTGTGGGTATTCCAATTGTTGCATGGGTCTGGATAGATACATGCCAAAGTAGGCATTATACAAAATGATTGACCTAATGAGGGCGTTGTAAAGGAGGACAATAACATGTCTAGATCTAGTCATAATCAATTGGTTTATAAGCTGTGCAATATAGAAAAACTTTCTTATGACTCTGGGCACATGTGGATCAAAAGTTAGGTCACTGTATGCACAAGTTCCCAAATGCCAAACAACTGGGTCAGTTCTCAGGGGGCATTGTCAGTTTCACAGTTCCCTGGAGTAGATGACTTCCCAAAGGATACAGTAATGTATTTCTTGGAGTTTAGCTTCAGTTCATGCTTCTGGCACCAGTTATTGTTTGGGACAAACCTTCTTGCATGATGATTAAGTCATTTGGGGATTCAATAACTGCTCCTAGCTTGCAGTCATCTCAAACTTAGTCGGCCAAAGCCCTTTGGTATTTTCGTTTACTTTTGAAATGTATTTGCCAAACAGAAAATGTCTCGGCACCAAACCCTGGGGAATACCATTGGTGACTGGTCTCTTCCCCTGTTTTGATCTCCTGCATCCTGTGAGCGAGCATACATGTATAAGTTCTTTGATTCACCTTCCTGATTGTATTAACCTGATTGTAATACATTATATTGTTGTGTCTTCGCTTTTTCGGTTAGTTGCATGAACTTCGGTCCGCTAATGATTGGTAGTTGATTTTTACATGCTGGGTTACCAGCCCTGATGCACAACCTTTAACGAAGGTATGCCCATTCACACGTCTTCACGCAGAAGGCGCTCTAGCTGAGAATCGAACCGGACAGCGTCTTACTGTGAGGCGACAACACTACCGCAGCATATTGCTTATATAATACAGCACCACTTGTTAGAATGCATTTTAAATTTGTAGTTTGGAACAGTCTTCTGGTGCTGCGGTAGCATTGTCGCCTCACAGCAAGACGTTGTCCCATTCGATTCTCAGCTAGAGCATCTTCTGTGGAGACATGCGTGAATGGGCGTACCTTCTTTGAAGGTTGTGCGTTAGTGCTAGCAACTCAGCACGTAAAAATCAACTGCCAATCATTAGCGGACCGGAGTTCCGCTGTGGCGACCCCTAACCGGGAAAAGCCGAAAGACACAACAAGTTTGGAACAATCGTCTAGTAAGCAATGAAACAAAATATATGAACCAATAATGACAAAAATACCCATTTCAGAAAACCTCAACCATAAATGGCCACTCAAACTTCTGTCATTACAATACACCAGTATCAGTAAATATGCAAAATCTCTGCAGAAGTAAGTCATCTAAATAATTCCACATTAAAAGGATCTGTAACTAATGAAGAAGTTGCTGCTAGCAAAAAGCTTTATATTTCATTCTTTCATCTACAAATAAAGTACCTGTTGCCCTTGAAGAATAAATTGCTTATGCTACATTAAAAAATGATAAGCTAGTAATTTTGCAATGGGGAATGGATGGCAAACTGATAACGGGTTCATAGTTACTAGGTAACTCCTCCAAAGGCGGACATGCATAGGACTGCAGCATCCACTCCCATTAAAGTACAACACAGTACAGTATCAGCGGTCCAACTGCATACTGTGGGAGTAGGGGTCTATATTAGATAATCGAACTTTCAAAAGTTCAACTGTCATATGATCAAACTTTTAAAAGTTCGAAAATCTAATTAAAAAAAATAAACTACACAAATAACCTACCTGACCGTGCCCCACTCCCCCCGCTCTTTAAATATACCATCTCCGAGATTGCACTACAGTGCAGAAAAGGGAAATCTTCCCATTCCGCGCTGTACAGAGATCTTCGTTAAAACGTTCGAACTTTCAAAAATTTGATCATATGGTGTCGACCATTTGATAGTCGAACTTTTGAAAGTTCGATCATCCAATATAGACCAGTGGGAGTAGTACCCACAGCCTTCTGCATCAAAAGCAAGTATACTACATGTGCTACTAAAAATGCAAACAACTTAGCATAAGTAGCATTAAACTTCTCTTCCCCTGAAGCTCTGAACTCCTTGTAAAATTCACTGGACGATCAACTAAATCTCTCAACTTCGTAGCACAAGAAATCTAGAAAAAGCCAAAATTTATTTGGGGGGGGGGGGGCCCAAAACCAGGGAGATATTTTAAATATCACTTGTATAATCTTGGAAAGTTGCTAAAATAAATTTTGTGTTACCATGTGTTTCCTGAAAGATAGGATGACTGAAACTTAAAGAGCTATCATTATTTAGCGAATTTAGTTCTCACTGATTTGGCAAAAAAACACAAATTTTAAGAGGAACAGACCAAAAGTATCAGCCAAATATTCTATGAAAATCTGGACAGTGGAGAGCTATGGACTCAACTTCCTGAATCACAATTGATGGTATGAGTGGAGAATTCAGGCTCTTGTTTGAGCCTGAGTAACACTAACCACCAGGTATACCTAACTGGGGCATTTTACACACACACACACACACACACACACACACACACACACACACACACACACACACACACACACACACACACACACACAGACATACACAGACATACACACGCACATACACATGCACACATATGCACGCGTGCGAGCAGCATAACTCCTGCAAATAAAAGAACAAAACTCTCCTTACTGGCATGACTCTGGCTCTGGCAGCACCAATAGAACAGCGGCAGCAATAACTTTGGTAACACAGAGCAATAAGAGAACAAGAACAGCTAGTTTAGTTAGTTTAACTTCCGCACACGAATCCACATTAGTGTGAAAACTCCACTTCGTTAAATTTTCTCGACAGGTCTTGCAGCTGTAAAAGTGTGTGGGGGGGTCCCCCTCCCCCTGGCTCTATGACTCTGGCACCCATGGGAGTCCAACTGTACAGCATTTCACTTTAAATCATTCTTTTGAAACCCATTTTAGGATTTTATAGCAAAGACATATGCCAATACTATAATATAAAAACTGAATAGCAAGCGATAAGAACTTCCACAGTTTACATCCACAGATTTTATTACGAAAAATACTTCCACCAGTTACATCCACTGGTGGAAGTATTTTTCGTAATAAAATCTGTGGATGTAAACTGTGGAAGTTCTTATCGCTCTTTACTTATTTGTTTCAGTTGTGAGTTACATTGTTGCATTTTTTGTGCGTTGGTTAGAATACTATACTATACACATTGATGTTCATGTATGACGACCTTAATATTTCTCAGGCTTATAACCCTAGGCTAAGTTAAAAGCAGAAAGGTTTTACTACATGTCTTTGAGGTGCTTAAGACAGTTAATACTTAACCAAAATGTAAAGAATTAAAAAAAGGTAGTCAAAGTTTATGGGGTGAAGTAATTACTCCATATTATCACAATCTGAAAGTGAGTGTTATCTTTGCTGTGTGCTTACCGGAACCCTTTGTGCCCTCTAGATGTTTTTTCAACCTCCAGTTTTGTTGTCATTTCTGTACTGTTTATGAAGCATTAGTCTCATACACAATAAAAATGATATCTCTGCCAGTGACATCCAGCTTGAACTCAATGAATGACATTAGTAAGTGATGTCGGTGTTGAAGTCTGTCCACAGTTTGTAGCAAAGTGCTCTCTGTTCATTTGATAGTATCTGTGAAGGATTCCTTTTATCTTTTCATGGAGTGACAGCATTTTGCACCAGTCTTCCCATAATAAAGTGAAATCATTAACTTGCATTCTGCAACATTATACTACAGGGAATTCATGTGTTTGTGGAATGTAAGGTATCATAACATGTACAGCAGTCTGTAAACAGAAACTCACAGGTGATTTGACACTTTGGCATGAACAGTATGCAAAACATCAGTTACTATATAATCTCACCCAAGCTTTACCAGGCAGAAGTTGCAGGGTTAATATATAGTTATGCTGACTGAAGTAAACATGCTGAGTTGCATGTCACTAGAGTCAGCTAATCTTGAAATAATACTTCCATCTGTGGAAACAGCAGGTAAGGAAGTTTTTTTTTTTTTGTCTGCATTGTATGTAGGAACATTAATGGAGTATATCCTGAGTATGGTGCATTGAATACTGTCACATCACTAATCGATGTTAACTCTGTAGCTAGCAGGCATTAAGTCCTAGGAGTACTTCCTCATTGTGGCAGTTTAGCTGATAGAGCTGCTGTAAAACAGAGAATGACAACTTGGCAAAATAAACCAGTATCAAATGGCTCTTAACAGATGGCTTGTTTTTTGTGTTTTCTGCTTCCTGTGCAGAAGAAAAGAACATAGGGAGGTCAGCTTCCTTTTACCCAATGGACAGCAAACCATTGCCAGTACCTGTGGATGAGGTACGACGGCCCCTGTTTAATGACAGTATGGAGGCGAGAGGAGTTCATACAGAAATGGCACTACTCAGCAATATCTTAGCAGCATATTCTTTCATAACAGGTAGGTCTCTCATCTCTTTAATTATAGAGTTCATTGTTATTTTATTTCTGTCTCTCCCTTTCTCTGTCTTCCCCTCTCTCATACTTGTGAACAACTGAAATGGACAGAGTTGCTTGCACCCAACAAACGTTCATGTCTGCAGATCTAACTTTGTGTATTGCTTAAAGCAGGCATGCTGTGTACCATATACATTTGCTTCAGAGAATAGTACAAAAGACCGTAGACCAGTCTATGTTTTCTTCTGGTAAGGGTCTCTGTTAAAACCTTTCTGTTATCTATATCTAAACCATCCTGTAGGCTCAGTCTTCATTAAGAAGGGTGTGTTTGTGTGTGTGCGTGTGTGTGTGTGTGTGTGTGTGTGTGTGTGTGTGTGTGTGTGTGTGTGTGTGTGTGTGTGTAAGACTTTGTGTGCATGATTATGAAAATGCTTTCCCTTAGTATAAATAACTTGCTTTAAAAGGTTAAGTAAATGTTGGTAGTCGTCTAATTGTCTTGGTCACACTAACTTCTGTGTGGAGTCTATGTGTCTTCTCTGTATCTGTGTGGGTTGTTATGAGGGGGTCAGATTTTCCTTAACATCCCAAAGACATGCTGCAGTATAGGTGAACAGCCAGGTGCTTGGCAGTGGGCACAGAAGATTAAGACTATGAACTTTTAAAGTTGTTTCCTGTAGTACAGGGTTTGAGTCCCTCAGCCTCCATTTGCCTGTTGTGTAACTCTCAGAAAGTCACCTAACCAGATAGTGCTCTTGGGTTGCCCCTGAGAAGGAATACATTTATTCAATAGCCTTAACCTGACTAATAAATATTTAAAATAAAAACAAAGAAATTGGCAATATGCCAGTTTGCATGTGGGTAGTATGTTACATATATGTGAGTGAGTGGGTGTGAGTGTCAGAGAATGAGTGTGAGTGAGTGAGAGTGAGAGTGAATGAGTGTGAGTGAGTGAGTGAGTGAGTGAGTGAGTGAGTGAGTGAGTGAGTGAGTGAGTGAGTGAGTGAGTGAGTGAGTGAGCCAATGAGTGTCCATACTGTAATAAACCAATACCCCATCCAGAATTAGATTCTTTACCTGGTGCCCTTTGAGTGCTGGAATAAGCTCTGGCTCCTCCATGATCCTGAAATGGATTAAGTCTATAGTCAGAGACTGAATGGCTAAAAAGGACCAGCTCAAAGGAACTATAAGCACAATATAAGTTGTTCTACCTCACTGATTTCTGAGTTGCGTTTCATTTTCTAAGCTTAAATAATAGTTTGCAAATCTTCAAAATGATAATGATGTAGCTGAAATGTTGCTTGTTAGTCTCACAGTATTTCATTTACACAGTGTATATCTGATGTGTTGTTTTTACTATTGTATTATCAACAGTACTTGTATTTCAGTTATCCAAAGGAGCTGTTCACTCCTTACAAACCTGTTTGCCCACTTGATTGGTGAGCACTTGTATCTAACTCTTAAGATGAGGTTGAAATCTTCTGATAAATGCTCATTTTCTTTCCAGGTTCCCCTCCTGCAGAGTCCTCTCCAGATCTGAAAGTGTGTCTTTTGTGACTACTTTAAAGAGGTCCCTAAACTCTTTTTCATAATGCCTGTAGTTTGTAATACTGACCTTGACATAATTTTTTTTATCATCACAGACTGGAGCTTGATTTAATTACTGGTTGTTTTCTTACTATTTAAAAACACTTTGTGCATTTACTAATAATTGTATTGTGTGTTTTATTTATGCAAGGTATCTTATGGTGAATGATGAACTTCTGAGGTGTAGTCTTTGGGGTGATAACATTAAATAATGGTGCCAGCTACTGGAAAGTCAGAAAAGTGCTAATAATCTCATAACTGTTATCTAAAAGAGTATTTCAATTTTCTCAGTGCTCAGACCAATTTTCACTTTGAATACCAAGTGGTTAAAGACCACTGTATTGAAGCCAGGGACTTGAGCATCGTATAAATGATCCAGACTGCCACTTCTCCTAAAATGGGAATATTAGTTCAGCCAGACATCTGCCATACTTTACCCAAACATATTATCTGAGTTTGAGTGAGTTACGGGAATAGGTTCCCCATCCAAGTGAAGCAGAGTTCCTTCCTTAACCCAATTCAAGTGTAACTAGGACAACTGAATGGGGAACTAGAAATTCACCCCTTGGTTTGGCATCTATGTCTCTAATGGACACAGTCATGTTGTAAATGATTCAGCTCCCAGGCCACTTCTTGAAAATGTTTCATCTTCCAACCCCCTGCCTACACTTATCAAGGGTACCAGAACTTGTCAGCGAGTTGGAATGCATGACTAGGCTTAAAAAAAAGCCCCAGTGGCCATTGATCTAGTACACTTCTATGAACCTATAAATATGGCAGACATGGGGAGGTAGTGGGAGCAGAATTTTAGGATTAGGAAGAGGGAAGGGGAATCGGGAGTTAGGGAGCAGGGGGTGGAGTTAAGGGTTAGGGAAGGGGAAGGGAGTTTTAGAGTTAGGAAGTGGGAGGGGAGTTTTAGGTTTAGGAGCAGGAAGGGAGTTTAGGATTAGGGAGGAATTGAGAAATTTAGGTTTTGGGGTGGCGGCTGAAGTTTTAGGTTTAGGAAGCAATCAGGGATTTCAGGTTTAGGTTTAGGGAGAGGGAGTAGAGTTTTAGGGTTAGGGTTAGAGAATGAGAAATAGGGTTAGAAACTGGATTGGAGTTTTAGTGTTGGAGTTAGGGCTCTAGGAGGGCTATGCAGTTCAATAGGTTCAAGTGCTGGGAATCGTGAGGGATAAATAGTTAAGTAAGACTGAGCTAGTGGGAGTTAAAATACTTGCCTTTTCAAGCAAGTGGCAGAAAGCATGTCACAAACTAATACTTTGCAAGCACTTGCAGCATTCAGCCAATTTTCTCATAGATGATATGAATGCCTTCTTGGGTCAGTGGAAATTAAAAAGCATCACCCATCTCTGTTTTCACACAGGTTAGACATAATCCCATTGACTGACAGAAACAAATCTTTCCACAAGACTAACAGTGATGAGATGAACAAAAGGTTTTCTAACAAGCAGTTTCTTCTGAAGTGGTACAACATTGGAGCTGGAATAAATGTAAAGGTGCAGACCTTCTCATGTTGGCTCTAGGATGGGGCTTGACACAATGTTTCTAATTCTTGCTAATTGTGCTGGACAGAACAAGATGTCACTCAAAAGCACAGTTCAGTAAATAGACTAGTATAGGTTGAGATTTGCTGCTATATATCCTATGGGTTATGTTTATGAGCTTATGTCCTTACATCTCCCCTTACAAATAGGCCATTGGCTTAAGGCGATTAATACATTGATTCATTTTCATTCCTTTGCTCATTTTTTGATTGTCTTTTTAATTCATTTCAGGGTTGTGGGTAAGATGGAACCTATTTTAGCAAACATTTGGTGATCAGAAAAACAGACCATGTACAGGAGCTATGCACAGATGTGCACACATATGCATGCGCGCACACGCGCACACACACACACACACACACACACACACACACACACACACACACACACACACACACACACACAATAGGACAAGTCTCACCCCTGTACATCAGAGATCATACTTCCAGCACATGAACAAATAGCAGTGGTCATTGTTAAACCAACTATAACATGTTTATAAAGCTGTAGCTTAACAACAAGGAAAAACATAAATACCAAATGAAGAAACAGTGTTACAAAAAAGAGACCATTTATTGAACTGTCAGTTAAGTGCTTTTGTTAATGAAATTACTTCTTCAGAACTGAGTAAAAATCCCAAGAATAGCAATATAAATAAAATTGAAAACAAATTACCTGACCAAATTAATTATGTCTTAAAAAGACATTACAAAATTTACTAACTTTTAGCTTTCAAAAATCATTTAATATTTATGGCTTCATTAAGCCCTTGATGTACATTTGCCTCAAGTCTCAGTTGCCATTTTGCTTCTGCTACCTCAAGAAAATGTTCCATATTACCTCCTTTATTACAGTGTTCATCTGTTCAATAACACAAAAATGAATGTTTAAAATGATTCACATGTTAACAAATGTTTATTTAAAACATTGCAAACCAAAACAGAAACATGGTGTGTGTGAACTGGTCAACCCAAAGATAATTTAATCCAGTAAAACAGAAAAGAGCGACCAGACCACAGCTAGTAAAATCGAGCCAACTTTTATTCCAAAAGAATACAAATGGTGAGCGCTTTCGCAGTGAATAACTGCTTCATCAGACAACTTCCTCATTTTACTCTTCAGTTTAAAAATGCATACAGACCAATCAGAGGTCAATAAAAGTCAGTGAAGTATCCAATAAAAAGTCATTATTATATAGCCAACTAGTGAGCTGCCTGTGTCAAAATATATAAAATATACACAAAAATACACAAAGAAATATATACACATAAAAACATGCATAAATGTATCTTCATATGTCGTGGTATTAAAATACATTGTAAACACCTGTTTCTTAAAGGTTCTCTTATCTAACATGGGTTTGATAGAAAATTTGTCATTCAACCCTTTCCCCATAGTGGCTCTCATTCTAATAATCTATTCTAGTTCTTTGCACTCTACTTTATTCCTCACCGCACCCCTTCTATTTCCAGTCCATGCTTTCTCTATGACCATACATTTAAATGTATTTAAAACATTATTTTCATCTTATGTCTTGATATAAATGTTCTTTAATCCAATCAACAGAGCTTCTCTTCATTTTACCAGTATAAAAACAGAGGCATGACACATAGTACACAGTAAACAACAAATGTAGTATTACAATTCAAATTTCCTTCTATTGAAATACTTTAAAAAAAAAGTTCAGACATGATAAATGGAGTAACATTTATAAACTGACACCATTTACATATACCACATTTGTACATTCCTTTTTATTTTCTTATTAAACACACTAATATTAAGTGTAGATTTTGTATCAAATTCTAATAAAGTTTTTAAGTTTCTTCCTTTCTTTCCTATAAATATAGGGCTGTTACTAATTTTATATAATAAATATGGGTAACCTAAAAAAAACTTCCAATTCTCTATTAAAATATTCTTAAACCTTGCTCTGTACCCCAAGGGGAAGGCCAAAGTTAAATCCTTTTTGTTTTGATTATCATTGACTAACATAAACTTATTAACTTCCCTAACTTTACTTTTATTTTTTCCAAAATAAGACCCCAATAATTTTTTTTTATTTACCTTAATGTCATCAACTATCTTTAAAACAAATTATCTCTGGTATTTCCTGTCAGTTAATATATCCACTAATTTATTTACTTCAGTGTCAACAATATTGTCATCGTAGAATAACCTAGTAATGCAAATAGCTTGCCCTTTAATTATATCCTGTTTTACATGAATAAGATGTGCACTCTAGGCATGCATATAATTATTACTAACATAGCAAATGAACATGTACTTTTCTTTCATAAAAATGTTAAGATCCAAAAAGTTCACTTTTTCATGAGTATACAAAAAATAAAATCTAGGAAAGAACTACTACTTTGTAACTCATTTTAAATACCTTCAGCTTCATTTTCATCACAATCAAAATAAATAAATAAATAAATCTTCAATAAAGTGACTATATAATCTGAATAATCCTACCTTGGTTTGTGATGCACTATGGAGTTGAATGGTAAGAGAAATTTTATTTGAATTTATATTTTGCTATCACTGTTTTTCACTGTTTGTAGGTAGGAAGGGATAGCTTGTTAACAAGATTAACTTTGATTCATATTTTGTTGATTTACCTTTAATTTTACTGTTGGTTGTTAGAAAGGGAGAGGTTTTAGTCAGGCAAGCTCTAGCCATCCCAAGGCACCTGGACTAGCTATAAATTCACACAGACTGCAGAGAGGAAAATCCAGAGCAAATTTAAACAATCCTACCTTGGTTTGCGATTTATTGATCTTTTCTGTTAAAAAGAAGTGTGGCTGTGAGTGATAGTGAGGAATTACAGGTTTTGTCTGGCTTGCAAAACTTGTATGGTCAGAACAACTTTACTGCACTTTAATACTTTTGTATATTGCTTGTGTGATTCTTGTCATAGAAGTTGAACTCTTTGGTAACTGATTTTGATTAGTCTTTTCTTTTACAGTATTTTATTCATTTGAAGCTGAATAGGGATTCCTTAAATGAGTATGCAATTAATGATCTGCTAATGCACAAATATCTTGTACAGTATAATAAATGCTATTCTTATTTAAAGATAACCGCAGATACATTGGTGATCTTTGTTCCTAATCCTGGTGTCAAAAGCTGGATGATTTGTTTACCATTGTTAGAAGTAAATCTAGACTTAATGATGATGCTTGCACTTATGCAATTAGCACAGCTTGGAGAACTGTTGTTACATATATTAATGACTGCACTGGTGAGATAAATAATGTTAGGCAAAGAACAAATAGAACACATTTAGCAAATGATGCATCGATTGTCTTTAAAGATCATTCAACCCCTATGAAACAAGACAATGCCCTGACAACTTTGGAATCGTGGATGCAAGTATTCAGCAATCTGAGGATCTGGATTGTTTAGAAGGAAAAATGAAAAGAAAGAAAGGAAGAAGTTCACAACAAAATACAAGGAAGAAGAAACAGATTAGTGTCTATAAAGTAAAGAGAAAATGTACTAAAAAGGATACTACTTTGCTATGTAACACACAGGTTGCAGGGAATGGTAATACTTTTCTATCAGAAAACCTTCAGTCTACAGAAAAAGACGTCATTTTTCAAAAGAGAGGGTAGAAAAAGGAGGCAAGGGGCAGGTGAAAAGGAAGAAATCAAAATTGAACATGGAAGAACTGAAGACCATTATTGTAAGAAAAAAGAAGAGAAAGACATATGTTGACTAAATTGCTCAAGCTGTGGATTTACAATTCCAACTGGATGAGAATTTAATACACAGTGAAAACAGTGGGATTAATAAGACTAAGGGGGATGAAGATCTATCATTTGTAAAAGTTGATAGAGCAGATATCACTGTATTAGAAGTTGAAAATTCTTCAGAGCTGGTTAGCAAAGTTATTCTTGTAATTGGAGATTCGATTATTAGAGGAAGTGATACTTATATTTGCAGAGAAGATAATGAACATCGAGTAGTGCTATGCTTGCCAGGAGCAAAAATAGAAGATGTGAGACAAGCCTTACTGTAAGGAAGTGCGGATCTGTTTTTATTCATGTTGGTACAAATTATCTCATCCGCAAGGACTCTGACTGTTAGTAAGGAACTGACAGCCCTCTTAGATAGTATAGCTTGTACTGGTGTTAGGATGTATTTTTCACAAATCATAGTCAGGTCACAGTGAATAAAAATATTTTTTGGTAAATACCTACATGGTAAAAATGTCCTGTTTTAAAAAACTGGAAATGTGTAGAGCATCCAAGTTTAGTTTTGGGCACACATGTGTTCAGACAAGATGGTGTGCATTTATCAAGATCAAGGAGTAAATTTTTGCAGCAGATATTTTGCAATATTTGACAAACACTAGGCAGGACTTTTTCCAGGTCGAAAATTTAACAGTTCACAAACAGCAACATTTGATGCATCTCTGATGGTTACTAATGCTAGGATCCTTAATAATAAAGTTTTTTATTGCAAAATGTGCTATCGTCCCACAAGACTGATGTTGTTATTGTATGTAAAACATTGTTATTAAAGAACAATGACTGGAAACCAGCTCTGTCAGGGTATAACTATTTTTACTGTAACAGACATTCTAACAAAAATCAGGTGGAGGTGTTATGATGGGGATTAAAGATTGTTACGAGACGTGTGATTATTGCATGTTCATTGATAACACCAATACTATAGACTGTATAACTGTGACAGTAAAGAAAACCCTGGAACATATAACAATTGTTGGAGTGTATAGACCACCAAAGTCATGCAGATGACCTAGAGGAATTCATACATTTCTTGCATGTAACACAGGAGGGAAGAATAATATTAGCTGGGGATTTAAATTTACCAGAAACAGACTGGAATAATATTGATTCAACAACATTAGTAAGGAAGTTATTCACAATGCATATTCAGGAGCAACAATTGTTTCAGATTGTAAAAAAAGCTATCAAGGGACAGAACATACTAGATATTGTTTGTGTTCCTAAAGAAATTATTGTTACTTCAAGTCAAGTTTTACCACCGTTGATGTGCAGAGATCATGGGATTATAAACCTTAATTTGTTGATGGATAGTTCTGCCAAACTGAAATCTAAACCAATGCACAGAAGTTTAATTACAGATTATATAGAAGCAAAACAGTCACTATGTAAAACTCACTGGAGTGAGGTGTTCTATGGAAAAACTGCAGATGGAATGTGGAAGGTTTTGAAAAAGAAACTGAGTGCAAAAAAACAAAAAAAAAAAGTTTAACATCTGGATCTAGGTATACAACATCAGTGGGATATATTTCCACAAGAACAAGATACCTGATTAAGGAGGGAGACAAAAAATATAAGAAATGAAAGAGAGGTCGAACTACAACTTTGAAAACTGAAATAAACAAGCTGGACAAACAGATTAAGCACAGTGTGAGACAAGATCAAGAACAATTTGAAGAAAATTTATATAAAGATATTGAGCATAATGGGAAACCTTTTTATAGCTACATAAGATGGGGAAGGGCTAAAGACTAACACATTTATAAACGGTGTGCAGATTCTAAGATTTATACTCAGACACAGCAGAATATAGATATAGTTACAAAATCATATGCAAAACAGTTCGGCTCCACAAAAGGGGTGATAAGTTGTCCTAGTGGCATCCAGGTAACCTCAGATACTGGAATCAAATTAGAGTATATTGAAAAAGAACTGCGTAAATTTGATCCAAACAAAGCACAGGGAGGAGATGGAATTAGTAACAATGACATGAGAACACGTCAGCAAGAACTTACACTACCATTATATCTGTTATTCACTAGATCATATAAATATGGAGAGATTTCTCAAGACTGGAGACATGCGCTTATTAAACCTGTCTTTAAGAGAAATGGTAGTAGGACAAACCCAGAGTCATACAGACCATTAAATCTACTTTCATGTTATGGAAGAATAATGGAGAAGATATCATTGGATATGTTATTGTCAGAATTGGATAGGTTGGGACTTGAAACCATATATTAGCATGCATATGTTGAAAATAGATCTATTAACACCTGTAACATGATGTTCTATAATAATATAATTGCTATGAATGAAGAATTGTGTTGTGATGTAATTTAAATAGATTTAACTTCAGCATTTGACAGGGTCATACACAAAACACATCAATAAATTAGAACAACTAGATACTGATGTACTCTTGATAAGATGGATAGTTGCATGGCTTACAAATAGGACATGGCAAGTATCATACAGCAACTGGACAGGTGAAATTCTTGGTTACAGTCAGGGTGTCCTACAGGGTTGTCTCCTAGGCCCTTACTTGTTTAAACCGTATCTATCAGACCTAGCTTTTTCATCTGAGGTGTTTTATAGTCTATATGCAGTTGATCTGAAATTGGGTAAACTGATTACTTGTGTTACAGAAAAGGCAAGACTGCAAACTTGACTAAATTGACCATTTGAACACAGAGGAAACTAAGCATATGAAATTTGGGAGACATAAACTGAAAAGTGAATATTTAATACAGCACACAGTGATTGCAACTGTAAACATTTAAATACCTGGGTATATGGATAGATCTAGCTATGAGTTTTTTTCTAATCATATCAACCAATTAGTTAATGATAGTTATAGAACTATAGGTTGTATAAAAATATTTACAAAGCCCAGGAAATGAAAGGTGATAAAGTCATTGTTTGAAAAGAGGAAAGCGGCAATATACCAAGGGCATCCCTGCATGTGAAAATTTAAGTTATTATGAAAGACTAAAATATGTGAACTTGTACAGTGTCTCTTATAGATATCTAAGAAGAGATCTTATTCAGGTATATAGGGCATTTAGGGACAACTACCTCTGGGAATGTTTGGGGTTATCAAAAAGTACTAGAGAATCATCAGATAACCTATGTAGAAGATTCAATAGGAATGAGAAGTGTACTAATTGGTTCCCTGACAGAGCAGCTGATGCATGGAACAGACTACCAAATTACATTAAAGCAAGTAATAGTTTAGATATTTTTAAGAACAGCCTGGACATTTATTATGGGAATAAGTGTTTTGGTATATTAACAAGCTAGAAAGGCATTAACGCCCGTGCTTGAAATATTTGTTATGTATTACTGTATGTATGTATGTATGTATGTATGTACTTTACTAAACCAGGGAGTTATGTACAAATGTGTACACTCCCAGTCACATAAAAGTACATTAGCAAAGGTAGGAGAAACTGCTGTACCCATTGCTACTCCACATCGTTGTTTAAATATTTTATCACCAAAAAGAAAACAAATTATTTTTTAACACTAACTCCATAAGACAACAGATCGTATTTAAAAATTAATTGAAAAACTAGTACTTTGACTTAAAAAAAAATCTAAACATACTCATATCTTCATCTTGTGGCATCCCTGTATATAAAGAAGTAATATCTGCAGTCATTAATAACACCTTATTTTTAATGAGAGTAGAGTGTAAAGTTTTCAGCTTATTTAAAAATGGAGATTACTCTTTGATATAAGATAGACTAGAGAACACTAACGGGTTTAGGACTTTATCAAGATAGTTGGTCTAAAGGGAGGATCAGTAGAATTTTTGTGCATTTTTGCTACAAATGGAGCAAGCAGTAGCTACAGTTTAGACTATACACGTGGAAAGCTATAGTGCTCAGGTCTGACTGCAAATGCAATGCCTCCTTTTAAAAGCCATTATGCACAAAACAGCCATTGGGATCAGATGGCCAATCGTGCCCCCCTAACACTTTTTACCTAGAGCAGTTGCCCCTTCACCCCACCTAAGCTACATTATTGAGTGCACCTGCCGTTTCAGGAATGTTCTAATAACTTTTGCTTGTTCTGTTGTTAGGTAAATGCCTACACTGATTCTACTGATTCTTTTGGAATCAGCAAAGGTAAGCAGGTTCACTCACAAAGGATTGTGCACTTCCTCATATGCACATTATTTTTAGAAAAGCATATTTTTCTCTCTGAATCAAGGCCTTCTTAACCCACAAGAGTTAGTTCAGGGCAGCGCCTTGATCTGAGCATGTTTCAGAATTTAGTCCAGAATGTGGTTCTTCTGTTTATACCATCACTAACCCCAAATATTTCAAAGTGAAAAACAGCAGACAGTAGTTAAAATTCAGCTTCTTACTCGACACTTAAATAAACCAGACTGAGCTATTAATGTTATCACTGTTGTTTATTTTGGCAAGCACCCAGTCATTTATTTTGTTTAGTGTAAATGTTGTTATTTAAAACTCAGTTATTTAACTTACCAGGAGGACTTGAAACTGATACACAACAGAAACTATCAGTTTAAGAAGATCATTCCATATTATCCCTAAGAAACTCGGTGTTTTTGTCTCCTCATAACTTTCAATATAATTTAAGTCAGTTAGACATATCTGAGTTTAAATGTTAGACACTGACTATATTAAGAATAGCCATTAGTAGTTAGTTATATTTGAGAACAACAATTTGCACTCTGGGAAGGATATTCCTGAATACTGTGATTTATAATAAGATAAATGGTACTGCTAAGGATATGCTGACTATTGGAGAAGCTTGGGTTAGACTAATTAACTGACTTCATGGTAGAATGCTAGCTGTTTACATGACAGCCCTAACCTGTGCCATCTTTGACTGCAGATGCTGTCGTACATTTATAAAGAAAAAATACATAACCATTAACTAACACCAATGGATAAAAAAAAAAACTTGAAAACAAGCTTTTTTTGTTTTGCAGGGGACAACCCCCCTTCATCCTCCACAACCCTTGCTAATATTTTATACTAACTCTGAGAATGCAATGTAGTGGAGAAAGAGCACCATCCCTTATCCTCGCTGTACCATAATCTCACACTAACAAAAAGCTGATTTTCATTCAGCTTTACCATCTTTTTGTCAGTTTGACAATTGGTATTTTTTGACCAGTTGACTGTTAACTCAAATGCCCTGGAAAAAATTCTTCAAACACCAACAAGAGGATCAAACATACTAGATCTGGTCCTCAGTAACATGACAAACAGATACACCACCTCAACTGTTGTGCCCTCATTAATTAAATCTGACCACAAATCAGTTTGCCTTTGAACTTGTTCTGAACTGGCACTAACACCAGGACTCACAAAGGGCAGAGGCAGACTAAAAAACCTCACCAAGGCAAACTATACCCTCCTAGGGGAAGGGATAAATGCATTCCAAGCCCCACCCCCAGCTGGAAGTGGTAACTATGCCAAAGCTTACACTAAAGCCCTGTACAATCACTTGTATAAGTGTATAGACTTGGCCTTTCCAGAGAGAATCAAAGCCAGACCCTCTAGTAAAAACAAGCTGCCCTGGCGGACATCCAGCATCAGCAAATTTTACAACAAATGCAAAAAGTTGCTGTCTAAGAAAACTAAGGCGAGACCCCAACAATGAAAAAGCACCCTCCTCAGCCTCAACAGGCAAATAAGACAACATGTCAAATCCTCTAAGGGTAACTTTGAGAAAAACGTAGCAATCACAGCCAAGGGTAACCATAAGGCCTTTTACAGCTACGTACATTGCCTAAAAGGTAGGACCCAAGCATGTGCCGAACTGGTGACTAGTGGTATTACACACACTGACCCCACAGAGATAGCAAACCTGCTAGTGGACAGATTTGTTGAAAATTTCACTCCCTCATCCCCTACAAACGTATCACAAACATTGCCCCCAACTTCCCCCCACCCTACATATCCTAACAGCAGTTCATTAAAGCCTTGTCCAGGGCAAAAAACACAGCTTCTATGGGAACAGATGGCATCCCAGGCTGTCTTCTAAGCAAACTAAAACATGAACTAGCATCACCAGTAAGTACCCTATTCAATCACAGCCTAACCAGAGGCTTTGTTCTTGTGGAATGGAGAACAATAGCTGTTTTTTCACAAAGCTGGTTTAGCAACAGACCCAGGGAATTTTAGACCCATAAGTCTGACCTGTCTCATCTATAAGGCCATGGAACGTATCATCGTAGACCTCATAAATAAAGATATGGGTGACACCCAAACCCTGGATTCAACCCAATTCAGCATCATCAAGGGCATATCCTGCCTGTTAAACCTGGTGGATTTCTTCAAAAATGTGACCCGAGTCATTGATGAGGGCAGATCTGTGCACACAGCATACCTTGACTTGGCAAAGTCCTTTGACACAATCCCACACTCAGGCATTACCAATAAACTTAGAAAACTGAATGTAAACCTCTTTGCTATAAGATGGGTTGCCAACTAGCTCAGAAATCAGTTACACACTATCAATGTGGGTGACTCCACATCAACCAGCAGACCTGTCACTAGCAGGGTGGCACAAGAGTCAATGCTGGGCCCCCTACTGTTTGGTATACACTTCACAAAAGTTCAGGCCATAACTAAGGGGCAGTGGCTGACCAAGCTTGCGGGTGACTGCAAACTGGATATAATTACTGATTCCCCAAATTATGTCACTATACTTAAGGAAGGTCTTACACAGACCATCGACTGGTGTCTTAGTCATGGTCTCAAACTGAATGCAAAGAAATGCATTATCATTCTCTTCAGTAAAAACAATGTCCCTTCACACTATCAAATTAACAACAATACCCTATGTACCTAAGAAGTGGTAAGAGATCTGGGATCACAAGTAGACTGCGACCTGTAGTAAGCAAGGCTTTCTACATACTACACTTGATTAGCAAAGAGATTGCCTTTAGAGCAAAGGAGGTTATATCCCCTCTATACTCATCACTAATCAGACCCATAATTGAGTGTAACACCCCTTTCAGCATGTACCGTACAAAGCACTTGCAGCAACTGAAGAGATCTCAGAGGTTTCTAACTAAGAAGATCAAGGGACTTGATGACAGCACATGCCTTACCAGACTGACTAAAGTCCCTGTCACTATACTCTGTATCGTATAGATTTCTTGGGGGGATTTATACATGGCTTACAGAGCAATCTCCAACTCACACATAATGAATTTGCTGCACATCTGTAAATCAAACGGGACTAGAGCTACCCATTCCAGGGACCTAAATATGACCTGCAACTTGAATAGGACATGCTGGAGGGACAGATTTGTCTCCCAGTGACTGCTGCATCTTTGGAATAGGCTGCCAGTTCATGTGAAGCAGAGCACCTCTATGACACTGTTCAAAAGTAACCTGGATGAATGGATGGGGCACTGTAAATTCTTACAAGAGATAGTGCCCACAACCTTCCTCGACATGGGCAGTCATTACTAACTGCAATCCTGGGTATTGACTATAGTGTTTATGGTATTACATTGGGATGAAACGGCTAGGCTTGAAATGACCTCCAGGTTGATAGCCTTGTAATGCCTATGATCCTGTGATTCCATTTTAGGTGATGACATTTTGTATTTGACGTTTTATTGCCATCAGAGGTTCACGTGCATGCTGTTTCATTTGTGGATTTTAAAGCCTTGACTATCCACTGGTGGAGAGAATAAGTATTTAATGGCAAAGATGAAAAATGATTCAGGAGCAAACAACTGGGTCACTGGGGAAAAAAGTGTGAAGAATTAATTACTCTAGGTGTACTTCTCAAGGTAGGTGGGAGAAGGAACCTGCAGTCTGACTGACTTCTGATAGAGGCTGGAGGTTACAAAGGGAGCTGGTAGATGTCTAGCAAGTAAATGATGATAAAAGTGCATGCAGCAAAGGTGCAATGAATGTCCTCGGCCATGAATTAGGAAAATGGGAAGGAGTCTTCTCAGACTGATTGGACCTACTGCAACCATGTTTTCACTAGCATCTATTCAAGAGACTAATAGAGATGGCCTCATCCCCAATGGGCAGCTTCACTGCAGAGGGAGAGAGATGTTTGAGGCAGCTTGGACTGAAAAGATACAACCAGCTCATAGTTTCACACATTTCGGTAAAATCTGCTGCTTTGAGATTCTGGCATTAGTACATTATTATACTATCTGTGCAAGAGATGTCTTGACAAGATTTACATTATTTGTAATGTGAAGGTGAAAACAACAATGGGAAAATATCAATTATAAACATGAAAACAAATTACAGTAATGTCACTCTACCAATGATTTTACTCACTGTGGCAAAACTATGATTCAAGCTAATGTACCATAAGCTAGTACTTGTGAAAGCAATAGCAGCCTTAAGTAGGTAAACACAGCTACAGTTTCACTGAGAAGATATGAAAATTGTTAATAAGATGGAAACCTGCTACAGATTCTTCTTCTTTCGGCTTTGCCTGGTTAGGGGTCGCCACAGCGGATTACCTGTCTGCTCATGATTGGCAGTGGAGTTTTACTGTGTTGAGTTGCCAGCCCAGCACCCAACCTTCCACAGAAGGCACGCACATGCACGCAGTCATGCCTAGGGCCAATTTAGAGTGTCCAGTCCACCTACAGCATATCTTTGGGATGAAACCGGAGCACCTGGAGGAAACCCACGCAACCACAGGGAGGACATGCTGACTCCGCACAGAAGGCACTCCAGCCAAGGATTGAACCAGAGAACCTCTTGCTGTGAGGTGGCAATGCTAACCACTGCACCACCGCGGCAACCTGCTATAGGTAAATACCTTAAAAGGAAGCCCTATGTGCAGGTGATCCTTCCTTCTACTCAAGATTGCTTTCCTACTTAACCATGCATAGCAAGAAAGTCTTCACTGGACCTTGAAAGGACTTTTACACATTATTTTATCTGAGAAACAAGACTAGAGTTGAAATAATTCATTTAAAACTTTTAAATAATTCTAGAGGTGACTTATTCTGTATAAACTGCTTATTTACAAGTATCTGTTGAATCTTAAAAATTCAAAGCTTCAGGAATAGATTGCTATACGTTTTAAAGTACAGATATGTCATATGCAATTTTATGTGCCAGTGTGAAAATATATCCTTTTGGGGAGAGCAAAGGTTCTCACACTGTTATTGTTTGCAAAATTTATTGTGCTTTTAATGTCTTTGACCTTTTCAACATTGGTATGACTCAGATGTTATGGTTTATAATAAGTCTACTGAGGTCAGATAAAATAGATTATAAAAAGTCTGAGGCAATTTGATGCTTTAACCTTTAGGGACTGAATAAATGGATGAAAGAGTGAAACAGATATCTGTGAAAGCAGTCTGTGAATGAAAGATTAGTTTCTATTACTGAGCAGTTGGCAAGTATCGTGATTATAGAGCTGGATTGTGCAAGCATGCTAGAAATAATCTATTAATTTATATAACATTTAGAACTGGTTAAGGCTTGCTATGATTATCTGCCCATATTCACAGGAAATCCAGTAAAGTTGGTCTGATTAAGTGACTTCTCAGAGAAATGTTATACATAAGTTAATGTTACTGGGATCAAATGCAAGCCTTTTATATGTACTAACCATTATTTATGGTATGTTATTTACCTCTCAGGTAAAATTTTATAAAAACTAGTGAAGCTGCTTGAGCGGGGAGATTTTGTAAGGCATAGCTGAAGGAAATTTCATAAAAACACTAAAAAATACACTGTTTCAGTTTGTTATAGTTTTTACTGAGAGATGAAGGTGGCCATGGTGGTGCAGTGGTTAGTGTTGTCACCCCACAGCAAGTGATTCTCCAGTTCAATTCCTGGCTGGGGTACCTTCTTTGTGGAGCATGCATGGCCTCCCTGCAGTCACACGGGTTTGGTCTGGTTTCCTTCCATATTCCAATGATATGTAGTAAGTGGATTGGACACTACAAGGTTGGTTGTAGGTGAATGTCTTTGTGTGAGTGGTATGAATGAGCTACTATGGCAGGGCTAGCCACCTGGTGGTGTAAACCTTGGCTTGAGATGATTGTCACTGTTGAAGTGACACCCTGAGCCCATGTGCAAAATGGAAAAAGAGGCTGAGGAAGGATGGATGTGACTGCATTTATGTAACTATGCCCATATTTGAAATGAGTTGGACAGAACTTGTACTTGAAAATTCCTTTAATCTAGAGCAGATGGTTTACAAACACTTGCTTACTGTCTTTACTGGTCAATATCAAAGTCAGGTCGCAATTTAGAATAGAAGAGTAAACGTATAAGACTTTCATGCACAAGGAAGTGGAAAGAACAGCGGTGGTGAGGTGATGCATGACACAGTGACCAAATTAACTCCCTTTGGTGTACTTGGTAGAACCAAAAGTAGCATCCAAACAGCCATAGTAGCACAAAGGAAAAGAAATCAATAGCATTTTATTAAAAAACAAAATTCAATGGTTAACATTACTCACTGCCTGCTTGTATGATGGGGAAGTCAGCCAGAAAGGAACCTGGAAATGGATGAGTTTTTCCATTTGAAGTATGTTAATAGAAACACTTGTTTCAGAAAAGATGTTTTCAAAAATATCAACAATGTGTGAACCCAAGATGAACAAGGTTTCATGAATAGTAACTGATCATTAAATTACAAGTATCATCCGGTTTTCCTGTTTACATCATAGATGAAGTCTTGGAGTCACAGCTGAAGTCTACTCAGGATACTCAATGGATGTGATCTATTCCTGCTCTATAAGCAGGTAATAGGAATCTGATGGAGCAATGGATTTTAAAAAAGTGGAAAAATGTTTTTCATGGGCAGAGAAATTGGTTGTCAAGATAATGTGTCATCTGAATTTCCATTGAGAAGAAGATCTAGAGAAGAGGGCATTCTTTGACTGTGTACTATCAGGTATCTTTTTATTTGATTTCACACACCAGCTATTGAACAAGGCCACCCTTTTCACAGCGGGAAGCAATGAGTAAGTAGTCATAGTAGATGGTCAAGTGACTTGCAGGAGATTATGTTTACTTAGACTAAGGTCAGTTCTTCAAAGTTATAATTACTGAATATTTCAACAAACACATTTTTTATACAAAGGAAACCAAATTCATATATTGACAGAAAATGTTATATTTGTGTTTTTCTTGGCAGCAGAACTATTTTCTTTCCACACCCTAGATTAAATGTAAACATAAAATTAACTGTACGATTGCTGCACCTGAAAAGTAATAAAATATTTCCTTTCTTTGACAGTTCTGGTGTTAAAAGGATGTTTTTGGTAGGACAGCTCTTGCACCACTTTTTTGGCCAGTAGGGAGCAATAAATGGTTGCACAGAAGCAATACTAGGCAAATGCTCACATGGACCATAACGCGCCTATCCATGTACACATTTAATCAGATGCACTTAAAATGTTCTTGCTTATTTTTCTGAGCAGTTGATAGTGTCCACCTCCCAAATCAAGCAGGGCCATACAAGATACCACTGGTATAAATTTGTGTTTACCCATTCAGTTGGCAGGACTCACCTTTTAGCATGAAAAATTAGTACTTTGCTTGACCTAGCTTGGTAACTTATTCCAAGTTCAAAAAAGTGAACACTGAGCAAAAATCATCTTCCAGGAAATGATTATTTGAGCTGAAAGCCCTGATATGAGTGGCATTCTCACAGGGTCACCTCTTTTCTTTATTTATTTATTACATAGTCTCTACTATGTGATAATTTATAAGCACTTCCAAGGGTATGTTGTTGAAGAAAATGCTACTTTTTGCCTATTTTCTAGCTGATCATGATTTCAGTGTTTCTTACAATGTAACAAATTGATTCAGGTCTGCAGTGTACAAATTTTATTGTAATGCTTTCTGCAAAACATTACACAAAATAGTGACTAATAATGAATAAAGAGTAATGCATAAATGTTTTTTTTTTCAGACAAAAGTAACAAAGACCTGATATTTAAATGTTACCTACTCCAGTGTATCTAAATTATGTTTTCTTTCAGTTTCAAGTGCAGTATTAGAACTAAGAAAAAAAGTACAATCCTATAAATTATAAATTTATCAGAAGGAATTAAAATGTAAATTCAAAGTAAGTGGGCATTGTAAACACATTGTAAGCAAAGTGTACTGTGAAATATTTAATAGAATGTTCATGACAGGATGTGGGAAGCTAGCAAAAGATGTAAAAAACAGAGATGTAAAAACTTGAAAATCTGTAAAATGTGATTTGAAAAGCATTATAGAAGTGTCAGGTCACATGACTATTAAATTTGCCATTGAAAGGTTCAGCACTATACACGTTAGTCAGGTTTGGCAATCAAGTCCTCTCCCCACAATTTCATCAGTGTTACTTTCCTAACTCACATTCAAGCCCTTCTTATGTCCAGAACTGCAGAGAGACAGTCTTAAATACAGATAATTCTTAGGCATACAACAGCCTCAAAGAGCAGGAAAATAACATTTAGCGCAGATTTATCAAATTGGCTCTGAGGCCCACTCATCTATGCTCCAATCAAAGTTATATAAGACACCTTCTTGCAAACTGTACTGAATGAAAGATTCACATAATGTGGTACTACACAGTATTATCACTCGTCTATTCCCTCTTAGCAAATTCTGAAACAAAGTTGGTATGAAGCACAGCAGCTGCCTTTAATGTCTAGAACTGCAGTGCCAAGTACTTTGTCAGCAATAAATTCCACAGTGATAATCAGCTTGTGCAGGACTGATGAGTAACTTTGGAGAAGCAGAAAAGGTGCAACATTATGATTATTCCACAGATAAATGATTTTTCTCAATACAGAACTGTTACTATAGCAAGCAGGTGGCTTTGATCCATACCCATGAAAGTGAATTCCAAGGAAGCATAAATTACTCTTGACTGTCTGCATCTTTTTGTGGCACCTTTTGGAGAACTGTGTGAAGATCTGGTGGTTGTACCTTATGAAAAACATCATGCCAGTCAAAGTCAAATTAAATCAAAGAAACGATAAATGAAATGGAGATTCTACAGTGAGAGAATACACAGTGTCTTCTGGACTGTATAACTGAAAGTAAGAAGAAATTGGTGGACATGATTTTTAATTCATAGGACTTTAAGGGCCGCTGTGTATATTGTGAAACTAAAGAAGATAGGGGAAGAGAAGGAACATAGGTATGTAATAGATGAGGTAGATTTAATTCAAAGATTCTAACAGACCATTTAACAGAAACAGAAAAGGGGAATGCTTGGGCTATGAAGAAGCTGAGATGTTAAATGGATGTTAGATACAAACAGATAAGATAAAATGGGCAGCTGTAGAGGAGCGAACTGTGGAACTTTTGTGGACTGCATAGGCTGAACAACTTGTGACAGTTTCCTGACATTATTTTAGTATCTGTGGCTCAGACATTTGCAAGTTTCCTGTAAACAATTAATTTTGTAGTTTTGAGTATATTCTGCACCAGTAATGAGGAATACTAATAAAAGGGGTGAGTATGCTCCAGCTTAATATTTTTTTAACATTTAAAACAAATGGAAAAATTAAAATGTTAAAAAAATGCTTTGTTTTTTTTTTTTTTGGTGGAGATGAAATATTTATACATAACATCAGGAAGCCTCTTTGGTGGGCCAGCAATTCACAATAAATATTTTTTTTCTCAGAAGCTTCCATGCTTTGATGGATCTGTGCTACATGCCAGCAGATGTTGCAGTATCATTCACCAACTATATGAGTGCACCCATTCCCTTAGCTCGTCTTTTTCTTTTCTGGTGCTCCCAGAGTTTGGATCTTGATCCTTAGGTATGTTAGTGAAAAGTTCCTAAATCTTCCCATTTGTTACCTAAAACAAGTCTTCTAACTGTTCATGTGGTTATAAAATAACCAACCAAGATCAGCACCAACCAACCAAGAGTAACTATGGTTCAGTTCAGTCACCTGCAGGCAGTAAAGGAATAAACTGACTAGCCTTGCAAAAATGGAGATGGTGGTGGTGGTTGGTATTTCTTTCTTTGGGATCAAGCAGGAGGATTCCACAGCCAGCAGAGGTTTCATTTGGAGCAACTCCACAAAGACCAGCAAATCTCTTGGTAGGAAATGGCCACATCCTCCTAGAAGTAAGTCAGTTTCTAAAATAGCCATCTGGTCTTTGCAGATGCTAAGCTCACCCTTGGCTGCTGAGAATTCAGACTAGCACCTATCCTGTGCTATAGGATGATGAGGTGTCTGGTGAAGACAGTCACCTGCTCCTGCACTGCCTTAGAGGTGAATATGTTCCAGGGTATAGGCACCACCCATCCCCTAATAAGTGAGTAATAAGTGAGTAGGAATTTGCTGCCAACTGACCTCACCCTTGATTATGGTCTCTTGAGTCAACAGGCAGTTTTGTTGGGAGAAATCAAGACATTGGACTCCTCTCCTACGGTCTTCCCACAGAGTCAGATGTCCCAGATCAAGGAGGATCCACCAAGCCTTTCCACTCTGTGGCCCGTATTTCAGGATCTGTGTATTAAACAAGTGTTTGAAGTTTGATGGGAGTTTAAATCATGGATACGGGAATTCGCCATTAGGGAATATGGCTTGATGCCAACATTGCACTCACTTCAAGTTTCTCATTAGCTGCTCTTGGCAGCTATGCTTCTAACCCCAGATCTGTATCTCCCAGCATCTTACATGCATTCATTGCATGCTTGTCACATTGTGAGACAGTGCTCAAGCTTGGTCCTGGACCAAATGGGTGACTTTCTCCCACTCAGGCCATATGAGGAGTCTGAAGCCCCAGAAGCTATTATCTCCAAAGAAGTTAAGGACCATGATCCCTTCCTACCCTACATCTCTGTGTAGATTAGCTTTTTTGGGGGGAAACCCCAAGTCTGTAATTTCCTGTAGGGGCTGGCCTTAAGCACCCATGCATTTCATTCAGAAATGTTTAATCTACATCTATAGAAGAGGGGGGGCATGTGTCATACCCCACTAAGGAACAATGACACTGTAGTTCAGTGGCCTCCAAGAAAATGGACACATCATGGTCCTGCCTGTAAAGAATTAGACCCAGACTAGGCATCCCTAGGTTGGCTCTAAGGTAAAATCTTTAGTCAAACAGAGCAACCAGAGACCACAGCATTTTTCTTCTGCTTGCCATCAAGGGAATCCCCCCACACCTTACTAATACTTGCTAACCTAACTCTGCCCCTACACCTAACCATAGCCCTATAGCTGACCTTACAAAAATCCTTTCTTATAATACTACCACTATTCCCAGGGATTCACACAGTTGTTCCAAGGTGATTTTAGAGGAAACTTAATTTTCAAGGATAGGTGGTGCAGAAATGTGGGTAGATGGGATAAAGTTAGCACTAAGTTTGTCTGCTACTATTTTGGCTAGATCCTTGGGACTGGAATGCCTGATATTGTTATAAATAAACTCAGTATGTTTGTTGAACATTCTTTCTTAATTTCCTGACATAACTAAAGAAAAAATTGTAGTTTTCTTTGATATCTGTAGTAAGTTTAAGCTTGTACTCTGCTTTACATTTTATAGTAGTGCTCTTATGTTTCCTGGCATATTTCAGTGTCATCACAATGTAGGGGACAGGGAATTCTGGGGAATTTTTACAAGTTTTCATTATTTTCCTTCTTTTGTAATACTATGTACTAATACAGGAGTTCCACCAGAGGGGTTTATTCCTGAATTTATCATTACATTTAAGGTGGACTGGTAGGGAATTTTAAGCAGTTGCTGGTAAAAACTGGAAGTGAGTGTGGCATTTCAAGGGATTCTTGGGAATTTTACATAGGTCTTCTACAAGGTGAGGTAGGTTTGCCCTGGAGAAGTCCCTAAAGATGCTTTTATTTGGTGATGGGGTGGTATCACTAGGCCTGACAGAGAAGATGACTGATGTGGGATCAGATTTAACCAGTGATGAGGATATGAACGGTGGGGTACAGGATGGGGGTTGGCTTGTAAGGACCTGGTCAAGGTTATTTGATCCTGTAGTAGGTAGCTTTACACTTTACTCCAATGCATTGATATTAACAATGTGTAAGAAATGCTGGGCATATCCATATTCTGACGTGTAAATGTGCCATTCAATACTAAGTAATTGAAGTCCCCTAACAAGAAGGCACGTTTGGTTTGATATTTAAACCCCTCATCGGTATTAAGGTAATTTCTGTGATGTTTGGGGACATTGATGGGTATCAGTAGCTAGATGTGAAGTAACAGTTGGATTTGGATCACCAGGAACTTCAAGTTAGGGCCCTAGGTAATTTTGATTTGAGATTATGGTGTTTCTGATAAATACAAATACTCCCACTACAGTTACCTTAGTGTCTGAAAGTGTGAAAGACACTAAACCCCTAGTATAGAAGGACTTTTGCCATTGTATTACAACACATGTTTCAGTAACTACATAAATATTAAGGTATGAGTTGCAAGAGATCCCCAAGTTCTGCCATCTTCCTATTTAGACCTGATGCTTTTGTCTGGATTTGGGTCTATGTTTATAGGAATATCCAGTAGAAAAACTCTGCATAAAAATGCACTATAGGGGCAGCAAAGGCATTAGTCATAATGTTAAAACCTTGGTACAAGAGGTATAAGCCATTCCTGGTGAAACAGGAAGTCTTGTCTACCATTTAATCCCAGACCGAAGCACACTAGATCCCCTTGATTGACCCCAGCTACAAGTGTTAAAGCCAATTATCTTGTCTTGGTAGCCAGGCATCATTCTTGTTGAAGGCAGGACACTATACAAGACTTTCATAGTTTTATGGTTTAAGAGACATTAGAGCCCGTGTGACATCACAGATCTTGGCACTGGACAAGCAGCTTAGAGTCATCACATTCCTATCTGGGTTGGTGAGTGTGGAGTCCATATGACTAACTATAGAGTGACCTATAATTAAAATATTTCCCTGTGTGGAATCAGACATGGTGGACCTTACGGGTGTAGGCCTGCTTTCTTTGTGACTCTTGACTGACTGTGCTGAATTGCAGTATGTGGGAGTGGAGAAGGACTAGGTGTTGCTTTATGCTCTGGTGGATAATACATTTTTAAGTTTGATACCCTTAACAGAGGTTTAAATACTGAACTAATGATGAAATATTTGTTATAGCAAAACACTGTAATCAGAAGCATAACACACAGCTACCATAAAATGAAAAGCTTTAATACTTATAAAACTTGGTAAGCGCTTTCACCATCACAACGATGGCTTCTTCAAACCATTATTACCAATTTTTATAAGTATTAAAGCTTTTCATTTCATGGTAGCTGTACGTCGTACTTCTGATTACAGTGTTTTGCTTTTACTTGTTATGTTATTTGTCGGAGACATGTTTGCCTGTGGTGTAAGTTTTCTGATACACTTGAAATATTTGTTATAGTATTCCACTGGTTTCTTTCTAATTGAGCAAGTATTTAATGAGATGTAATTTATAATGAGTAAGAACCAGTAGAAGGCATAAAGCTGAAGTGCCAGTTCATTATTTTATTGTTTTAATCTTAGTTGGACCAACTGTTTTCATGTTAAAGGTTATTAAAAGGCATACAGCAATTGCTACACTGCCTTAGAACACATATTGCAATCAGACTGGCCATAGATCGGGTGAGGGCCGACTGCTGAGCCATCTTGCAACAGTGGAGCACTAAGGCTGGTCACAGTACTCAGAGATCAGAGGAAGACTACTATAAAAAACCCTGAAAATGTATGGGGTGAAGTATTTAGGGTGATACTTTGAAGGTAGCTTAGACAGTGACTAATGCAGCAGTAGTTACTGAAAAGACAGAATTAAGTTTCCCAAGAAAGTTGAATATTATGAGTAGCAATGTTCCTATACTGCTTGGCTGCTAATAGTGGTGGTTTCACTGCAGTTACACTCAGATAGGAATCAATATCTCTTTCCTCTTTCTTTCACCAGAATCAAAACAGTAGCACTAGTCCCAGACTGGTTCCTGAGAAGTAGGTGACAGGTTATTTGGTGATCAGTAGTCTCATCACAGATGTTGCAAAGGTCAGTAAGCTTGTTGTACACATCTACTGGTAGATGCCCTGGCTAACATATACAGCAACTCAGCATAAGAGCCTTAGCTGCACAGCAATCCAAAACATGGCCAACCACGAAGTCCCATGTATATTACCCAATCAGAAGCAGTCATGAATCAATGCCTCAATGCTCTTTCTCTCACCATGAGCAAAACAGTAATATTAATCCCAAACTGACTCCTAAGAAGTAGTTATCTGGCTTTCCAGTGATCTGTAGTTTCTAGAAAGCATAGAAAAGTATGTCATGCTTCTCTATCTCTCCTTAGGAGCAAAACAGAAGTAGCAATCCCAATCTGATTCCCGAGATGTGTTTTTAGGCTACCATTGATTGGCTGTCTTGCCCCAGATGTTTCTGGTTTCAAAAGTAAGATGGAAAATTAATTAATACTCTAGATATTGCAGTGTGCACTAAGCAGTGATAAGATATGAAAGAGTGGATAATTGAAACTTTACCAGTCTAAGGGAAGAACTTTCCCAGTTTGAACTTCTAGTGCTCACTTATATAAGCAGATAAGGTAAGGCTAGAGGTGGGCCACTCAAGAACCTCTGAGTTTAATTGCACAACAAGGTGAGGGTAAGTGGGTGAATGGTTGGGAAACATAGCCACATAACAGTATCAGTCACAGGTCAGTGGCTACTGCAAAAGATTAAAATATTTTCCTGTTCTGCTTACCTAAAATAATGCATTCTACTTTTCACGTCTTCTCACATATTACCTAGACTTAATGTGCATTTCACAAAGGGTACTTCCAGTGGTAAGCCCTAACAAGGGAGGCTAGCTACTTGAAAATGCCCTTTCTGATTCAGGTAAGCCAGAAAGCAGGGCTAAGACAGATGAACAGTGCAGATATAACACTACAAACAAAATAAAAAAGTACAGAACTCACAGGCACCATCAAGAGGAAATGGACCATAAGTACTGAACTCTGTTGTCCATTATTTAATTTATTAAATTAATTTAGCATGATTAAGTTAATTGTTTCTGAAGACGTCATGAAACCCACTACTGCTGCCAATATGTGATGGTCACCACTATGTGTCATTCCCATGCTGCACCAGTAATCAAGAAACGTGAATCCTTACCAGTGACACTGGAGAGGGAAGTGGACTTGAAGTATAAATGGATACACTCAGTATTTCCAGATGGAGACCTCTCTGCAACAAGTACAGTTTTCCTTAAGAGCACATGGGGAACACAATCAGCTCAGAGTCTAGATGTCTCTATATTTGTCTCCCTCCAGATCCTCAGTAAGACTCCCCACTGGTAAAGCTGTAGGGTTAGGTTCTCAGCCGAGTGTCCAAGCCAGGTCCTCCAGCACCCTGTCTGTAAACCCAGTACTTCATGTCCCTGCCCCAAGTAGCTGACACACACACCACCCTGACAGATTTGATTTTTCATACACATGCACCTGGGAAAGGCTGGCACAGATGTACCTGCTGTACCCCCTTTTGCCCAGACTGTAAGGTAGATTCACTGCCACCAGACACTCCACAATCAGCTACTGTAAGACCCTTAAAGGGTGCCCAATTATACTGTGTAATATTACTACTAATACAAATGGTAATGGTTCACCAAGATGACTAGGCCTTCTGGAGTGGCCCACACAGTGTCAACAAATAAATATAAGTGCTCTCAAAGTTGAGATACTAAGGACTGATCACAATAAAAGTTTTAAATATATGTAATAATAAATAGTAAAAGATCATGAATATACTGAATATATACTTACAGTAAACCACAGAGAATGTTAAAAACAACATTGATGGACAGACTCATACAAATAAAGAAAAACAATCTCTAAACTAAGCTTCACTATATTCCTGACTGACTTTTAAAAAAATTACTGTTCCCAAATAACTTACTTGGGCAAGGCAAGATGAAATACATGAGCAGCCTTTCTAGTCAGTCTGCCAACCAGAATACTCATACCTCTGAAATACTCCCTGTAAAATATAATATCCATAAGACTTACAGAATGACCTCATCTGGTCAGCTGACTCTAGGTTCCCACAATATCTCCTTTTGAAGTTTGAGACAGGACTTTAGCAGACTGCTACAATACACATTTAGAGCTTGTATGGCAATGCCTATGAGCCAGAAACATTTACAACACTTCCCCACTTCTTTGCAAAAGCTAATGGATAATGGCTGCCCAAAAAAAAAGAAGAAAAATGCCAGCACCTCGGAGAGTCAGACAAATAGGTTTACACAAATTTGCCCGGGACAAAGAAGACTACCAAAAGGGCAGACAATTCGAATCACAGAAGGGTGTCAGGTTTGCCCAAGGCACCAGGAATGTGCCCTTCAATCGGAAAAAAAGACCTAGGTCTATTCTTAAGAAAACTGGTTCAAATTACATTACATCTGGGGAGGAATCCTCCACTACAGATACAGACATATCCACAATTGGGGACTCTCCAAATGCCAAAAGGGGTAGAACATCACAACACCCTTTAGGGGCAAGAAACATAGAGCCGGAAGAAAACATAGGGGTCACAAGTTTGGAAGAACTTTTCATGTCAGTGATAAAGTAAATCAACATTATACGAATGTACTTAATATTTCCAAACATGTTTTAACTGACGAACAACATGCACTATTGAATAAAGGACTCGGTTTTATCCCAGGTTTCTTTATTGATGAGAGCACTTTTGTATCTGACATCTTAGAATTTTGCAGAAAGATTAACCTTAAAATATTTTTTCAACAGCAGGACCAACATAATGACACTCAAAGATCAACTGACTTCAAATTTCACAAATCCTCCTTTACACCCCCAATGGACAAACATGTTTCTGTGTTTCAACAGGCTGTTATCAAAGATTTACATTTTCATTACAGTTCCACAGACATTATGCACAACAATCTTTCCAAACAGGAACAGTTGGCGCTTACACAACTTAAAAACAACACTGACATTGTCATTATTCCAGCAGATAAAGGGGGTGCGGTTGTGGTTATGGATAATGATTATTATCTGAGTGAAGCTAATAGACAACTATCTAATCACCACCACTATATGAAGATGGATATTGATCCAACATCTGGTTTTCAAACTGAAATTACTTCATTTCTTAAAGAGGCAGTAGAGAATGGTATAATCTCAGAGAAAACTAAGAAACATCTGACAGTTAAAGATCCTGCAAAACAATATCTATATCTTCTACCAAAGATTCACAAATCTTTGGAACAACCACCGGGTAGACCAATTGTATCAGGCATTGGCTCACTAACTGAACCTCTTTCGGCCTTTCTTACTGAAAAGTTAAAACCATTATTGAAATTCATTCGTGCTAGAATACAGGACACCACGGAATTTTTGAAGATTGTCACTGATACACAGCTGGACTCGGACTGGCTTATGTGCACTTTGGACGTATCCTCTTTATATACCAGTATCCCTCATTGGGCTGGCCTAATGGCATTGGAGTTTTGGCTATACAAAGCAAATCTATATCCACCAGGAATGAACACACTAATATTATGTATGGCGGAACATATTTTGACCAAAAATGTATTCTATTTCCAGCAGGATTGCTATTGGCAATTACAAGGAACAGCCATGGGAGCCTCCTTCCATCTATGCAGATCTGTTTATGGGATACATAGAGGAAACAATCATTTACGATCCAATGCACAACATATACTTACCGGAAATAGACATATGGAGGAGATACCTGGACGATTGTTGGTTGGTTTGGAAAGGAGGCCATGAATATCTTGGGGAATTTTTGGAATATTTAAATGGCAACATTTGGGGGATTGAATTCACTGAAGAACATCATCTTAATGAAATTCATTTTTTGGATGTCCATTTGAAAAGACAGATTGATAACACACTGCAAACATCTGTCTACAGGAAATTTCCCCAGTACAACACTCTCTTACATGCCAACAGTTTCCATCCGAAACATATTACCAAAAATATTCCAAAATCCCAATTCATGAGAATAAGAAGAATATGCTCCTCACAGGAAGACCTCACCAAATATCAACAAGACTTAACCAACAGATTTTTGTCCAGAGGATACTCACCACAAATCATCAACTCAGCGGTCCAAACCTGTGATTCCATACCTAGAGACTCTCTATTGGAATACAAGAAAAGTAAGAATACTGGAGACTCCGAAGTATGCAGATTGGTCACCACCTATGGCCGTAACAGTAGAAATCTTATTAATATTGTCAATAACCACTGGAATATACTCAACTCGCACCCCCTTTTAGAAAACTATTTAGGAGAACGTTGTTACTTCTCCTACAGAAAGGGTAAATCCTTATGTTCTCATTTCTCTCATTACAAAAAAACATAAAAAATTAAGCAGGACAATTACACACAAAGGACACTTACTGGAGATAAGCTGATTGGGAATTTCCCCTGTGGCCATTGCAGCTTTTGCAATTACATTTTCAAAACTACGAGTTTCACTAGTAAAAACACAGGTCAGGTATATGACATCAATTTCTTCGGAAATTGCAGTTCAGATTGGATAATCTATTTAGCCACCTGTACATGTCAGGCATTTTACATTGGCCAGACATCAAGGCAGTTCCGCATTAGAATTTCGGAACACTTGGGGGACATCAGAAACCACAGAATTACCAATGCACTTTACAAACATACAATTAAACATTCAAATGCAAGATTCACTTTTACTATTATTGATCGAATTTTGGGAGATCGCTCTTTCAAATCAGGATGGCACGACATTCTTAACACAAAGGAGAGAAGGTGGATTATTAAACTAGGGGGACTTTTTCCCCCAGGGCTAAATGACAAGTTATGATTTTGCAGTAAGTAATTTAATCCTTATTGTACAAATCACTATTTTCTTTTCTTTTATTTTTTCTATTTTCTATTTTATTACAGAGTTATGTCATATTGATATTTTGATAGTAAACTCATTTATTGATGGATGATATTTCAGTAATGTATTATTTGTGACCTTTTACTATTATTATATTTTTATGCCTAATTAATTACAGGAAATGATGTCATGAATTTACAATTTTCAGCTATATAAGGGCTTCTTGCAATTACGTCTATGTATTACTGAGGAAAGCTTTGAGCTGAAACCGGTCTAATTACTTGCTTTTTGAAGTCACTAACTTGCTAGCTACATCCTTACAATAATGGCTGCCCCCAGACCTACTGATTCTGATTCTACAGTCCTACTCAACACTGTGGAGTGCCTTTCAATGATTTAACAGCTGATTTACATTTACCTTATTCTTCTTACAATAAGCCAGCTGGTTAACCTTTGCTGTCCCAGTGTCCTCAATTAAAACATATACATTTAATTCAGATAGCATAATACATGTACATTACTCTTCATTTTGGCAGGGTGCACTGTTAATACATTTTAATACAATTAGCACAAGCAGAGTTCACAAATACATTTGCAGCACAAGCATCTGTACATCAGCTTGACATACAAATGACATTTAATTTTTACAAAATTCCAGCTAGCTGTGCTGGAACAAGTCATACATCCATTGCCCTACTTCTCTCTGGCGTGGCTGGCAGTACATCCTATTGTCACAGAAGTCCTAATAAAATATTACATGAACACTCTCATTACATTGTGGTCCATTTCCTCTAGTGGCTTTTTTGAGCTCTCAGCTTTCTGTTCAGAGACCGACTCACCTATATGATTCTACACAGTCAGTTGAACCATCATGGTAGACCATCTCCACAGCTGTGTTACATGCTAATTAGGCATTCTGAGGGAGCAGCCTACACTAATTAACCACGTGCTGTCCTCCTAGAAATGCATGAGAGAAGGTGTATGCAGATGTTGGTCTCTGGGAATATGTGTGTGTGTGTGTGTGTGTGTGTGTGTGTGTGTGTGTGTGTGTGTGTGTGTGTGTGTGTGTGTGTGTGTGTGCATGCACATGTGTGTGTGTATGAGTTTGTGTGCTTGATTGCATTTGGGTGGGGATGGGAATGTTTTGCATTATTTTAATGTCTGACATTATTGACTTAATGTAATACTTTGTGGTTTATGAAGTACAGGACAAAAATAAGGGCAAAATCAAGGACATTCTGTAAAGTCAGTGACACTTGAGAGGTGTGGGTTGGTGTGTGTGTATGGGTGTATGAATGGGTGTGTATCTGAGTGCAATCTTGGTTTGTGTGTTTGTGTATGTCTGTATGAATGGGTGTGTATCTGAGTGCAGTCAATTGGGGGATATCTTGCTGAGTGAGTGTGTGTATGTGTATTTATGTGTGTGTGTGTGTGTGTGTGTGTGTGTGTGTGTGTGTGTGTGTGTGTGTGTGTGTGTGTGTGTGTACATGTCTTCATGTATGTGGTGTGGGAGAGTAAATAAGGGGAGTACTTGTGCCAACATGATGCCTGGGCTGCCAGTGGTAATTACTACCAAAAAAGTGTAGTTTAGCAGTGGTGGTAGTTGCACTCTATTCAGAGACATGGACACTGGCTGATAATGAGGTTGTGCTTATTATAGTTAAAGATGTCTTTGAATCACATTTCCCAAGATCATGGAAACTGCAACTTTTGGCAGCCACACCCTCTTCACTTAGGATACTTCTTGACATCTCCTTTCATATCACTACCCCTACCGTAAACATTGCACTGCAAGTGACATATCTAATTTTAAATCAACATTAACACAACTCTTCACTTTAACAACCCTTTGCAATAGATCTCATCTCACTAGAATAACTAACTTCCTATAATTTCTAAACTAAAACTTCAGACCTATGTAGTACAACTGTATCATGCTGCCTTATCTCTTAGCCATATTCTCCACTATAATCTTGATGTCAATCCTAACAACCAATCAGTTGTCACAAAACCTTCATCTCCCTGCAAAGGGTATCATTACTGAACCCATGACCCCACTTGATAGGTATACCCACCAGATCTTCTACTCCCTGTAAAATTCCTCCATTTACTTAAAAAATGCATTTAGCTAAAACAACCAGGGCACTAATAAATGCTGAGCTAGATCAACAAGCATTGGTCAGATTCAACCAAACACCTGTAGTACACCAAATACTCAATATGCGGTGACATACACCAAAACCCAGAGAAACCACATCCATCTAAACTTAACCTACAAAATATATCAAAATAATTATCTAACAACTGAATTAAAGGCCTCTGTAAAACACAAGCAAAACACTGTTAAGGCAGCTCACTCAACTCTTACAACAAATAACATAAATGCAGGCAGCATCTGTAATAAAATTGGTGGACTTCATGCCTAGATTCAATCTCACGATCCCCACGTACTTGTACTGATTAAAATATGGTTACAATCTACCATCAAATGTGAAGAAATACTCCCAGAAGGATATAACATTTCCAAAAGATAAGATAAAACTTCTGGCAAAACCACCACTATGTACTGTATACTGTCCACTAACACTGAAAAAATAAAACTGGCTGTAATACTCCCTGATTGGTGAACACCATCTAACCAAAGATTTTATATAAATTACCAAGCATCCAGACTGTAAGAAATAATACCGACTTCAACAGACACTTTCATTGATACCCTGAAACATCATAGCTGGACACCACTTTAAACAATTCTGCAAGATGATGTCACCTCATATTTCAATAATACCATTCTGTAGATTTTACCGTTCTGTAGATTTTACCATTCTGTAGATTTTACCGTTCTGTAGATTTCACCATTCTGTAGATTTTAAACCAACAGGCATATAGGTGATGAAAGTGAGTCAAAGTCATACCTGCACCCTGGATAACATGAAAAAGAAAACAATTAATGAAAACTAGGGATAGTTCTTAGAATAAATGGCACAACGACAAAAACAAAACAATTAGCAAAATTACAGATGTCTTAAGAAATCTTACCAAAAACAGATTTTCGACTAAAGGAACTACTGTTCAACAACACAGACAACTTACTCTAATAGGCCCATTATTTTCTAGTCTAAATAATCTCCCAAAGCCAGGTATACCTATAAAGAGGACATCTTCTTTGCGAGCAGTCTCACTTGTGAAAAAAAAAAAAAAACTGGCAAAGCCTATGCACCACCTCCACTATACAGCTATCCCTTTGAGATTTGTCAGGCACAGACAGAGAATGGTATAGTTTAAATTGAAAGTTGGCTTAATGGTTAAGGTGTTTACCTTACAGACACAAGGTGCAGGGTTTGATTCTCACATGGGGTAATTGGCTGGGCTTAAATGACCCTCTTCTTGCTGAAACTAAAATCACCACAACTTGCAAGCTCAATGAGCACTTTATAGTTACTTCCACTCATATTTGACATTGGAATATAGATATAGATATACCTTATCTCACTTAAAACTGCAATACTAACTAGATAAATAATTTCTCATTTGAACTAGTCCAAATTAAAATTATAAAGAAATTCTTGAAAGTGTTAAAAAGTGCCAAAAAGGTGATGTACTTAAACGTTTATGGCAGTGCAAGCAGGACAAGCAGGCTGACCAGTCATGTTATGTAGTGGGGGATGGGTTGACAGAATGTCCAGGGAAAAGCAGATGCACTTGATGACTATGAATGTTCGGACTTTATAGTACAACCACAGGAGAAGTGGCAGGGTTGTTGGAGAGGTAGGAGCTAAGTGGATGGACAGAAATTTCTCAGAAGAGAAGATTGTAATAAAGTCCCATATTTACTTTGGTGACACTCTCTTCTCCAATAAAGTAGCCAAACAGTGGAACCTAATACCCCTGAATATTCCAAAAACACAGATAGTTGTAGCATCAAAGAACTCCTAAAGGAATACTTTACTCAACACTGGCTATGCTCCTGTAATACTCCTGGATAGTTTCTCATGCCATCAATCGTTTCTTTTCTGCTATCTTCTTGTCTTACTTCTACCAAACGAAAATACCACAGTGGTTTATTTTAGTTATGTATCTAATGAGTTTCATATTACTGTCTGTTGTTAGGCTTAGGAAATGTAATGTTTTCTGTTTACATTCTCTCTTTGTAAATTGTGATTGCAGGCAACTGTTAATCTTTTTGTATATTATTTGTAAGTCTTTGTAAAATGTTTGTAATCTTTTTTGTACTATTGTTATGGAGCTTTAATCCCCAGGTCTCCACTGAAAACGGGTTACTTGCCCAGCTGGACACTACCCGGTTAACAAATGTAAAATAAAATAAATAAAATGGTGACAAAAAAACATTTCAGAGAGTCAGACACATAAAGCTCAGTGGCCAGATAAGTTTCTTGTCATGGTCCTGAAGGAAGTCTGAGGCATTGTTAAGCTCCGGACATAGTGCTGCAGTTTTCTGAATGAAACATGGCACTGGTTCTTTTTTCATTGCACAAGTGGTACATTCTAGAAATAATCAAGCAACTACATATTGGTGACTCTAATATCTTTACTAGAAAAACTGACAAAGCATCCTCTAAAACAGATGTTTTTAGTTCCTTAAGAACAGTCTGGTTGATGGACAACATAGGTAGGTACTAGGCTATTGGCCCTAGGGCCTATACAAGCCTAGCCAAAAAGGTACCCTGACTTTCGCCACCCAAGAAAATTATTTTCCTGTGCCCCTGTCAAGCAGAACCACAGAAGTGATCCCCGGGGTGAATTTCCTATTACCCATCCAATCATCAAGATTTTTCTTGATGAGTGCTAATGAGGAGCTCTGTTTATCCGTCCCAGCATAGATTTCTAGACTGATGGTTCTATCCATCCAGCCTAATCCAATATAAAATGATAACAGAAGAGGTGTGAAAGAATTATCTGCTGGATATAATGTACCTGAACTACATTAATGAATTTGGCCTCATCCCCATCAAGGAAGACTGGTAGGCAGATCAAGGGCAGGGTGGTGAGGAAGTAATGATGTACTTATGGGTTTGAATGCAGATTTGGGTCTAAAGGAAATGTGTTGTTAGAGGGGTTGTATTGTGATGTTTGTTCACTAGTGAAGTGATTTGGGGTTCAGTTCTGCAGGGCTAGCCACTGGGCAGTGCGAACATTGGCTCTAGATGATGGTCACTGTTGATGTGCAAAAATGGGAAAATGGGGATTATGGATGGATGGATGGATGGATGGATGCAGCTAACTGCTGCTTGTTATTTTCTCAAAGCACACCAAGGTGTTTTTAAGGTCTGTTGCCAGCCTCTTTGTGGAGAAAAAAGTATGCATTGGCAATTAAGACGTTGTTGCAAGGGAACTTCTGCAAGCTTACCTGAATATATGTGTTTATTGGAGGGTAGCCTAGTGATCAGAGAAGTATGAAAGGAAATCGGAATAAAAGTCACACCCAAATTAAACCTCTCTGCTCACTAGATCTAGTCATTGATAAAAACTTTCCAAGTGACTAAACAGAGATGTGAACTTTAGAGAACCTTGGGTCATCCCACGACTAGGCAGAGCACTGATGGTGTTCTATACGGAATGTTTTGTGCAGTTCTGGAGGACATAACTCTAGAAAGGCAGAGGAACACTGAAGTAGGCCCACTGATTATTACACAGGGGTGGAGGGAAATCTGAAGAAAGGACAGGGAGGAAAAAAATTGGTATTTTGAACTGAAACAAGCAGATTAAATATTTTTATATAACAAGTGGTCTGGTTAGCAACCTATTAAAATTTTGATGCCTGAAATTGCTGTTTGTCTAGAATATTAAAAATTCCAATTCTTAAACAACTTTTGCAGGAGGACTGCATCACACTACTTCACACAACACTCACACATAGATGGGGGGGGGGTTACTACAACATCTGTAATTTTTTCTCCCTTCTTTATTCTGCACCTTAGGAAAGAGTCAAATCAGAGTTAGAATTTTCACAGTTTTGTGATTTCCATTTGCAGTCCTTATTAGTACACAGCCAGTTTGGCCAGTGACCTCCCTATCCTAATGGATCACAGACTTTGAATCTGGGAAGGATGGACATAAGCATGTGGCAGCTGTAAGTGCAAAATTGTACATCATTTGAAAGAAACACCTGCGTGTGAACTAGCTGGGGATGTAGACAGACTGGAGAAGCCATAGTGAGCTTTGCTGTCAGCTTGAGTTCATACAGATTTATTACCAAAGCAATGACTGTATGCTTTTCCAAGTGTTAATGCATTTTGTGACAATTACATCATGTGAGAATCAAACCCTGCACTTTGTGTCTGTAAGGTAAACACCTTAACCATTATGGCAACCTTCACTTTAAACTATACTGTTCTGTGTCTGTGTCTGACAAAGCTAAAGGGATGAATGTACAGTGGGGGTGGTGCATAGGCTTTTCCAGTTTTTTTTTTTTTTTTTCACAAGTGAGACTACTTCTTTATTCATTCTCCACCTGAGGTCATAGATAGAGGATCTGACCCAAGGCACAGGACCTCAACTGTCTTACTTGTGGTAAACACATTCTGCCTCTTCATTTCCCATCCTTCCCAGCTAGCTTCTGCAGTACCTGCGCCATTAATGTTTCATCTGGTTCATAGTCAGAGATCCATCCTCTTACCCCACAGGGATGAATGTACTTTCCCTTGAGGTCTCTGCTGCTTGAAGTCCTCCAACTTATCATAATGTCTAGTTCTAGGTGTTGGGAGCAGATTTAAAAGAAGTACATGTGTAGGTTGGTTTCAAGAGTTTGCTATGGTCAGGACAGCAGTTTTGTTAAATATAGGTTGAACATTTGCATACTAACTTTTTATTTTCGTGTGCTACCTAAACAGCCTGGGGAAGTGAGAGAGGAAGGGAGAAAAAGTTTCTAAGCAACATATTTATGTGAATAAGACATCTGATATACATGTGTATGCTGAAAGTTTGAGTCATCCCTAAAGATGTGCGATTCTTCACACTTTTTTTTTTCATTCAGAGTAGGTAAGATAGATTATTTTTATATCTGGTCTCCCATAGGTTTGTAGAGCTCAGGTTTTGAAGTAGGGGTTTGACTAATTGTGTATTGTGCACCAGATTTCACTGAATTGCTTAGAAGATAATTATTGAAATTGAGAGTATTTCTTAAAAAATACTTCTGTTTGTGATGTTCCATCTCCAGTTTTATGTGTTGCAGTGTCTGTTTAGGGTGCAATGCCAAGCAGAATGACAGATGATGTTTTTAAATATAAATGCCTAAAGTCTTACTCTCTCAAAAATGTGTTAATGTTTTTAAAATGTTGATGTACCTTTATTAAGAATCTTTTTTGTCTTCTTCACAGAAAATCCAGAGCGGGCAGCTTTGTATTTTGTAACTGGCATATGTATCGGCCTAGTACTTACACTAGTTGCCCTAGTAGTGAAGATGTCCTGTTTGGGAGACTGCAGAAAAGAAGAGGTGAAGAAAGCTTGTCGAACTGAAGAGTGCAGCAGTGACAGCAGTGACAGTGATGACGACTCAGATACCACCTCAGACATTTCTGCTAGACGGCATCGCCGCTTTGAGAGAACCTTAAACATGAACGTTTTCACCTCTGCTGAGGAACTGGAACGAGCACAAAGATTAGAGGAGAGGGAACGTATAATTCGTGAAATATGGATGAATGGACAGCCAGACATTCCTGGCACACGGAGTTTGAATCGTTATTATTAGTGTCATATGAACACGAAATTGTGTGAAACTTACATGCGCAAAGTCTTCCTCCAGAATGGGCATTTAATAATAACTATGATGAGTTGGAGGAGAGTCTGATGAATTGAAGAGAGATGGTGGTGATGTGATAACATACAGTAAATGCTGTGTGCATGCACAACATAACTGTCTATTTATTTGAAAGCACTATTGTTTGGTGCCAGTCTACGTAAGGAATCACTGGTGCTTACTGTGTTTTGTCGGAAAAACATTTTTGTTCTTTCAGAAAGTTTTGATTCAGGACTTGAGGCCTTTGAGACCTAAATGCTCCAGAGGCAGAAATCAGATGAATTGCTTTTGTTTCTGTTCTTTGAAAGCACTGTTTTTTTGGAATATTTGTTAACATTATTGCAGTGTATAGCTACACTAGCTAGTTTTCTGAATCTACTTCCATATTTTCTGAAGGATTTCATGAGATATTAAGTGAACAAGTGCCTTTAGGACTATGCCTGAAGGAGATCAAGTAAGGCAGTGTGTAAAGTAAGTTGTGAGCGAACCAAAGAACAACATGGCTACTAATTGTACTCCATTTTGGATAGTCTGAAGATTTACATGAAATTGACCCTGTAATGAAATGGAAAAAAAAAATGGAAAGTGCGTGGCTTCTTTGCTGAAACATCTCAGCCCCTAGATAATGTAGAAAATATTTTATTATTCAAGTCTTTTGAATATTCTAGCTTTTCAATGGCAACTGACACCTCAGGGATAAAATCCTGTTATTTTTTTATCTGTACATTTTTGTCCAAAGTGTAATTAAATGATGTGTATAAGATGTGTCAGTTGTAATTTACCACCTCAGAGAGGTTGCAAATGTTGCTATTGTTCTGTTTTTTCATTTGGTGATGCACAATGACGTGTTTTATCATGCACGGTGTTTTATAAGCACATATGTATATTTTATTAAGTACTGTATTTTTAAAATGACAGATTTTCAATATACCAAAGGCTGGTTAAATGTGACCAAATGCTAATTGCTCAGAAAAGATATGTACAAAAGCAAATAAATAAATAAACGTCTAAATGTAGCCTTTGTTAGGCATCACAAGTAAATGCCCTCCACCTGTCTTCAGCTGTTTCTGTTGATAGTGCAATCTGTAAGCAGCAAAAAAGAAGTAGGTATTACACTGACTGAATCAAATCAAACAAGAAACTACTGACCAGTAGGATGGAAGCAATGAAAATGAGCTGCACAATGAAGCTTGTTTTAAAAGCTGAGCACAGCAAATTGGTCTTGTCATTCTGCAGTTTAACTGTGCTTCGTTTAAAAATAGTGTGTTTCATTTTATTTTGTTTCTTCTTTATTTACTTTCGTACTGGGATTCTGAAACTTTTCCCTGTATATATAGAAAATATTGTGGCCAAAAGGATGAGTTTCTGTAAATCATGTGAAATGCAATTTAGAGACATGTTAGCTGCACTGAGGAACAACCTTATTATTGGCTAATTTGCATATCTCTGAATTTGGTGATTCTGTTAGTGCTAATCAGTGCACCATATTGGTACAGGTACCCCAGTCATATACTCTGCACCCACTTGTACACAGTCATTACCACACGTGTGAGTTCACAAACACACACACACACACACACACACACACACACACACACACACACACACACACACACACACACACACACACACACACACACACACACACACACACACACACACACATACACATACCACCATACCTCTTAACTGCTTGTGGTTTTAAAGAACTTTCCAGATTTTTCTTAGAAATGTCATGCTGCTCATAAATCCCAGTTGATTACAATCAGTATTGGTAGATATTAGAGTCTCTTACTTCTTATTGTTCATAAAGTGCTTCTTGATGCAAAACCTCTTGGTGTATTAATTTTCACTTGATTTTGAGTACAATCTAAATATTGTCCTTGATGTCTAGTGTCCTATCTCTCCAGTTTTATGGAGTTCAAGTATGATCTAAATAGTGTCCTCCCTGGTGTCTAGTAATCTGCACAATATTATGGATTTTGGGTATTGTTTATATAGTGTTGTTGGTGTCTGCTGCCTCAACCCAAGATTATGGAATTTGCCTAGAATTTGAACAGTACCCCTGGTGTCTGTTGTCCCTCCCATTATGGACTTCCAGTATTTATAAAGTGTCATAGTAATTAGAACCCCCCCCCCCGTATTACAGACTTTGCTCATTAGTCTAGGGGAGTTGAGAAGTATGCCATCCACCCCACACACACATATGTGCACACATACATGTACACACATTCTCTCCACTCTATCACAGGCTTTCCCACACACACACACACACACACACACACACACACACACACACACACACACACACACATGCCTAGTCTTATGATCCCCTAACTGACTCACGTACTCCAATTACCCAGGCAGATAGACGCGCACACACACACTCACACACACACGCACACACACACACACACACACACACACACACACACACACACACAATCACCAGACTCCAGTCATAGCCATAGAGACACAGAAGATGCTGGTTCACTAATATACACTCTCAAACACCTCTTACTTCTTTCTTTCCACAGAAATTTATCTGGTATTAGTTTAAAGCATTCTCCTCATTGCCTACAGTGGGAGACCACTGCTTTTTGGCTGTGTTCATTAATATGGCCAGCTATGACCAGCTGTGTTAATTTCTAAATCCCTTAATGCAGGTATTTTGGGAGGGAGCACACGGCTAATTAGCATAGACCACTCCCCAGGAATGCCTCATTAGTAGTGAGTATGGCCGTGGATACAGTCCATGATGGTGACGGGACATGTAGAATCACCAAGGAGAGTCTGTCTCTGAAATGGAAAGAAGGAGAACGGCCATCATCGAGTTTATCACTGGCGATAGCCCCTATTAAACCCAGCCTTGGTTTGTGCTGGCAAAATACATAGTAAAGCTTAATGTACACCATAAATATTAAGCACAAAGGAAGTACATGCATGTTCTGTGTACCTGTTTTTGTTACAGTGCACTTCCTTTTATTTAAGGCTATTGTTATACTGTAGAATCACATGCAGCATCATCAGGAGTTTTGAAAGTAGCTCACAGACTTCAGGTGGAATTGTTTTTTTTATACACTAAGTATGTATTAATTCTTACACTCATTTAAGAAGTATTGTTGGCAAAGTGGGTCTGCAACTCACAGATGTTACATTACTTCAGTAATAGTACTGCAGTGTGTAAACTGATATGAGGGACTAGGAAGAACAGGAGCTAGTGAGTATGCTAGGCACAAACCTGAAAAGGTGAGGCTTTTTCAAGATGAAGCTGGCTGCATGCCATACTTTTTAGGTCAACAAGATGATCCTGTGACCCAAGCATGAGAGTTCCTCCTTCTGAATACTATACAATGTATATTTGCTTTTTCACTATGTGTATACCGCCATGAGACCCTTATAGAACAATGAGGACATGCAAAACGATGCAAGCCTCTGATTCTCTGCTAAAGTGTCAAATTATACTAGACATACCTTAATAACTCACAGCAGTTTTTGAAAAACATTGTATATAAAGTGCATTTATTACTTCATACCTCTCCATGGTGAGATTCATTATTTGTTTAATTCTGGGGGGAGTATTCATGCTGTGCTTAGCATATTTGTAAGATATAAAGTAAAATTTGTTTGGTGAAGAGGGGACTGTTAATGAATACCTTTTCATCCTTTCCAGAAGGATTTTCTGAACTGGGCAAATGTCTTCTGGGAGGAAATATTCATACATGATGAAAAAATAACATGTAGGAATAGAAAGACTGCTGAACTTATCTGCTGTAGTATGTCTTAAAAAGATGTGCTCTCTATAAAACATATGTGCAAGAGTAAGGTGTACCATGGTTGTGTTTAGTGATGGCAGAAGTATATGGGTGAATACTGTCTTATATTATTATGATGGCAGAAGTAAACAAGCTGTTTATCTAGTCTTTCCTAAGTACCTCCTACATGACTGTGCAACTGCTTCCTCCCTTTTCTGTGTCACATTCTGCCGTTTGTCCCATTTTCTTTTAAATGCTTATACTTTCTGTGTCTTGTAGTCTAGCACCCTTCTAGGCAGCTCATTTCACACATCTGCTACACTTTCCAAGAAGAAAAATGAAGTTATTATCTATGCCCTTCATTTCCTGCTGATACAGCTTTCTCCCCTACTTCTGTCTGTCCTCTGCAGTTCTGTCCCTTCATTGCCATCTCATGATTCTATGGTTTTTCGGAAACATATATTTTTTCCAATATACCACCAGCTCATTAGACAGAACTGACAGTGGGGCCTGAGTCCATACCGCTGAACCTGCTAGCAAAAGAAATCTGAGCAAAGCCCAAAAGTAATGTGGAAACAAAGGCCCAACATTAGGAACAGATTTTTAACATTGCTCTTATAAGGTTAGACAGTTGCCAGAATAGCAGGTTTTGCATTAACATACATTGTCTGAAGGTTATAAAGTCTGAAACTTAAATGCCTGTTATTTAGTAACTTCAGTCCTCAATGATTTGACAGAAAACCACAACTGTTTTGAAAAACAGATCAAATGTATGAGGTAAAAATCTGGACATTCCATGAAATTCTGAGGAGTTGAGAAAGATATGGGCCCATCTAGTGCCCAGCAGAACTAAAGAATGTTTCCCTTTCCTTAGAGACAATCCCACTTGGCTTCTGCCACAGCCTTCTCAGATTGTGCCTAGTGGTCACACGTGGATGTTATCACTGCCTTGAAGCCTTTTCCCTTGTTGTAATTTTTACACCCTACTAGCCTGTAACTTGTTTTAACACTGATGTTATCTCAGTGCAGTACCTTGCCCTCGTCTGCATTAAACCTCAATCGCCATCTTTTTTGGCCACTTAGATAACTTCTCCAGCTCCACCATCATGCTATAGCTCTTTTCTACACCCTTACTCCAGTCCTGATCTCATCCATACAGGGGTTAATGCTGTTCCCAATGCTTTCCAAATGTATAGTATCTGGAACTGACCCCTGAAGCTAACACTTTTGACTCTACTAGTCCAGGGTAAGAGCCCCTTTAATGGTTACTATGTGTCCTTCCTTTCTTTCTTCCAGCCATGTCTTTATTCATTTTGCACATTTCTCTTTCTTGTAACAACTTATGTCTGCCTAGAAGCTGCATGTGGGGAACTGAACTGAAGGCTTTGTTTAAGTCCAAATAGAGAATATTGATCTAAACTTTTTATCTAGTTCAGTCATTAACTATTTATATAAGTAAGCTATTTTTTATTCGGAAACTCGTTCTAAGCACTAATCCACTTTGGCTTATATAGGAGTTTATTTTCCACCATAAAGGTGACAAGACTTTCCCTAATTATCTTCCAGATTATCTCTGACACCACCAATGTTAAGCAAAACAGTGGTAGTTCTCTGAGGCTTTATACCCCCCGATGTATAAATCAGTACCACTGTCATCAATTTTCTGTCATCAATGACCTTTCCATCAGTACAGTATTTCAGTTAGAAATATTCATTTACCAGCACTGATCTTCAAAACCTTGGAGGATAACCCCTCTGATTACCTGTACATTGTCTTTCCTAAACATCTCTGTGTACCCTTCCACCCTATTTGTTAACTGTTCAGCCTTACCCCCAGTGCTTTGCCCTCAAGCACAGTATTTTCTCACCAGTTTCTTTTTGTGCCACTGTAGGACGTCTTTTAATACTTCAGACTGTTCACTGGCCTTCTTTATGTTCCTACCATCCTTTCTCAGTTTAGCTAGTACTATTCCTGCCCACTCTATGACCAAAGAAACTCTTGTTTTCTTGCTTTGCTTTCTCTGCAGGTGTTTTTTCTCTTGGCTCTTTATCAGAAGCATGAGACCGCATACTATGAGTTATGATACTTGAAAAAATTAATGTAGATTCTTAAAAAAATAATAATCCCAAAACTCACTCTTACACATTTACACCATTGTTGTGAGGAACTTCATCACTATGCACCCTCCTGTTGTGTGTATGTAGTAACGCCAAGATCACTACAGTTCAGCATAGAAGAAATATTCTGAGGTACAGCAGTCACAGATTAATGTTTATTCCCCCTATCAACATTTAATTTTTTGCTGTTCCAAGGATCACAATTATGATCCTCAAATTTCCAACAAGTACCATTTCTACCCACTAATAACTTCGCTTGCAATCCTTGTACTTTCCTTCTTGCTTTTAGATAATTTTATTTGTCTTCACCCCTCTTTCAAGCAGTTCCCTTCTTTTAACTCCTTCCCTACTCATAGTGGATTACCTCTTCTTCTTTGTCTAACTTTTTTCCTTCTCTGTCCTCTCTCCATTGCCCTTACCGCATTTTCTTTTAGCCCAGTCCAAGTCTATTCCATCTCTATTTCTTACTGGTCTGTCCACTTTCTCAAACGTCAGCCCTTTTAGTGCCTCATGCATGTCCTTGCCTTTCTCTCCTATCCTTTCTTCCAATGGCATGATGCATGGTTACTGTTTAGTGGGGCTTGGAGTGCTCCTTAACGCCTGCTATTTTTTATTATGCCAATATCTAGAATTCCTTTGTGTCCATCCTTGTATGAGCTGGGTGAATAGCTGCTATTTCTTTCAATCCTCTCATTTTCTGCTGTTAAATTTGGTTTCTTCTGTTCAGCTCCCATATGAAAATAACCCTCTTCTTTTGTTGGCTACATCATAACTCAGTGAAATCAAACATGAAAGTTTACTAAACGAGTCAAACTTTTTGAAATATGCACTTGCCAAAACTGTGGGTAAAACTTCTTTAACTATTCTTTTGTGCAGGAGGGCAACACTGCACCCCCACACCCACGTGGGTCACTTCTTCCATATTTGTTCCACAGTTGCACAGCATCACAGAAAAAAAAGAAAACACGCAGAAAGGGTGAAACGTGGCTTGCACAGTATAATCTTTCAGTAAAATGTCATATGTTTAGATTCATACCAGTTCTTAGATCTCCCTCATGAGACTCCATCCATTTATACTAATCTGCAGTCTGACATCCTCTTCCCTTTTTGTGTCCTCCCTGATTAGTTCACTGGTGTTTGCCACAGACCTCCTTTAACTTTGCTGACAGTACTCTGAATTTCACTGTAGCATCTGCTGGTTCCCGCTGATTTTTCTTTGTGTGGTTTTAACTCTGTTTGATCATACAGTGGATAATCTCTGTGTTACATAGACTGCAGCTCCTTCTCCCTCTGGCCTATCCTTCAAGAGCACTTTCCATCCTGACACTGTCATGACCCATCCCTTTTTCTCATTTTTTCATGTCTTCTTGTGAAATTGGAATTCTATTTATGGCCTAGGCTACTCCACATATCTTAGCATTTCTGTCCACCTTCTCTAGCAGCTCATGGATGTCTTTTCCACTCCTTCACTTCTCTTTTGCTTTCTTGTATTGCTTCCTTGTTGTCTTTCTACAATGCTCTAAATCTTCTCTGCCCCCCCCTTCACCATCTAATGTTAAAGATATCCTTTCTTTAAACAGCGGCACCTCTGCTTGTCAGTAACACAGCTTGGTTTTTCTGTAAAGTTGCTTTTCTTCCAAGCCTCCCCCACTAACATCAAGCATGTTACTGTAACTTTCTGTTCTAGTTTTAACTTCCAGTCCCATAGCCAGTCGTTACAATATATAATTCCTGGCTGTAGTAGCAGTAGTAGTATTACCATTAGCAGTAGTAGTAGATATGGCAGTAGTAGTAGCAGCAGTAGTAATAATAACCGTACTAGTAGTAGAAGTAGTAGCAGTAGTAATAGTCATAATCATCATAGTAGCAATACTCAAAATAGTAGCAGAAGCTGTAGTATTAGTCATAGTAGCAGTAGAGCAGTAGTAGTTGTAGCAGCAGTACCAGTAGTCATAGTAACAGTAGAGCAGTAGTAGTAGTAGTTGTAGCACCAGTACCAGTAGTCGTAGTAGTAGTAGCAGTAGTAGGCATACTAATAAGAGGGGGAGGAGGAGGAGTCATAGTAGCAAGAGGAGTCATAGTAGTAGTAGTACTAGCAGTAGCAGTAGTAGTAGGAGTAGTCATAGCTGTAGTACTAGAAGTAGCCATAGTAGTAGTGGTGGTAGTCATAGTAGTCATAGTAATAGTAGTAAGAGTAGTAGTTGTAATCATAATAGTAGGAGGAGTCATAGTAGAGTAGTCATAATAACAGTAGTAGTAGAAGTAGCAGCAGCAGTATTTGTAGTAGTAGTAGCAGCAACAGTAGTCATAGTAGGAGTAGTAGTGGAAGTAGTAGTAGTAAGGCATAGGAGCACCATTACTAAGGCTGCAGTCTGCCACACCCACAAACTATGCTGACTGCTGGCAACTAATTTGTTGCATCTTGGATGACAACATGTGTTCAACTCACCCCCTTAGTGACCACATTGGATATCTCCTCCCAAGTTTTGCTTAGTTACAGCCTAGAAATATGTTTTGTTGTCATATGGTGCCTTCTGTCTTATTTTCTTAGGATGTTGATTTCCCCATGTGATGGAAACACTGAACATTAACACATTTCTCCAAGTCTTAACATTGATGTTTACTGCCTTCTGCCTCAACCTTCTCACTATCCCAGGCTTCATCTGCCACTTACTTCTCTGCAAGTCAAAGCTCCTCCTTTCCCACTAAAGGTCTGCATTTCATTACTGTATAATCAGTATTGTCCTTTTTAACCAAGCTCCTTCTCACTAGCCTGATCACTATAGCCTGCAGCTGATTTACACTTTATCCCATTGTCTTTGGTTACCTCATCAAATGTCTGTCTGTCTGTCTGTCCTTGCTCCTGCTCCACTGTTTCCATTAGTCTGAATTCATTAGCATTCTGTAGAGAGTAACTTTTGGGATTTCACTTCTCCTGTACTATGCTTGGCATTATTGTTTTATCTCCTTTGCCCACTACAATATACACACACCATTTTGCCAGTGCACACCATGGCATCACAAACCAAGATTCAGGAGTGTGCCTAGCTTCTGCACCATTCACTTCTTTTTTGCTGCTCACACAATTTAGATTTGATTCTTTCTGGAAAAGCTCCCACATATGCTGCCTAAAAAAGATGAAACTTTAACAGTGTTTATATGGCTAGCCCAGCATGAACCAGACTCCATTTTGCTACCATTTCTGTTGTTTGAGAGAGGAATATAATGTGAAGTCAGGGACTTAGGGACACACATGGATAGTAATCTAGCCTTTGACCATCTCATGTCTACAGTGGTGAGGAAATCATTCTATATTGCACAACTTATAAACAAAGATATGGCATTCAAGTCCAAGGAAGTCATTGTTTCACTGTATTTGACATTCATCAGACCTATCATTGAGTATAATGCCCCCTTTGTTATGTACCTAACCAGTCATATCCAATGACTGGAAAGTCCACAGAGGTTTCTCACTAAAAGAATACAGGGCATAAGTAACAATGTAGTCTGCAGACCACCTCAAGGCCCTATCCCTGTATTCTGCCTCCTACGGCCTTTTGAAGGGAGATCTATGCCTGGCATTGTCAGACCCCACTCTGATTGACCTCCTGCATATCCACAAAACAAACAGCACCCGAATTACCATTCTAAAGACTTAACCCTTGCCTGTGATATAAATAAGACATGCTGGAGAGATAGGTAGTATCCCAGAGACTACCCCAATCTATGGAACAGGCTCCCCATCCATGTGAAGCAGACTTCCTCCCTAACCCAATTCAAGTGCAACTTGGACAACTGGATGGGAAACTGGACATTCAACCCTGATTTGGCACCTATGTCTGGAATGAACACGGATAACCTGTAAATATTTCATCTCCCAGCCCCCTGCTTACACTTATCAAGCGTATCAGAACTTGTCAGAAATTTGGGATGGATGGTTAGGCTTAAAAATGCCCTTGTGGTCATTAGCCCAGTAAACATGTATGAACCTATAAGTACTACTGCAAATGACAGCATTTCATCCTGTGTACATGGTGATGAAGAAATGCAAAGCTTGAAGCTTACTTCAGTTATTCCAAGATAGCAGTTATAAGAGGTGTCTAACCCTGTCAAGTACAGAAGTATCCATCCAGTGATCCCATGCTGGGTTGGAGCATAGTTTTAAAGTGAAGGAATAAGATGACATTTGTCATATTGTCATCCTGTGAAGTCTGCTTATGAGGTGACCTCATTGGGCTCATCTTTTGGCAGCTTTTTCTTTGACTTGCAAGGAAATGAGCTTGTGTCCATCTGTACTTAAAGGATGATTGATCAGTGAGAGGTACATCCCCAGTAACCACTTTAGGGTAAATTGTAGAGACTGCACATTGCCTTAACCATGATTGTACATTTAGAGTATGGTCATACCTGAACTCCATGTCTGCCTCCTTCTCTTTATTACCCAGGTGCTATCTCAATGGTTGTACTTGGGACTGAGGACTCTGCTCTCCAGGCCTCTCTTCTGTCCTGCAAGACTCATCAGGCAGGATCACAAAGGTTTCCACATATGCAAGGCCTGCAGAACAGACCTAGACACTGGATGTGTGCAGACTCTAATTTCTAGTGGAATTATTCCTAATGGCTATGAGAATTGACTCTCAGCGAGCATGGATTAAAGCCAGCACCAGGTTGTATTTTGGCCTGTTGAGACACATATTCTTTACTTTTCCCTTCACTGATTAGTACTTCACAAGGTACAAGGCTCTTATCTCCTGACACACAGATTTCAGCCATCATGCAATCATGCCTGTGGACCACTGCAGAGCATTTGATATTCCTCTCTGAATGTATGGTTCAGGGGTTTCTGCAATTGTGTCCTGAAAAGGCAAGTCAGACGGGCACAGGGATCTTGTCTGTATGTACAGATAAAGGTAATTAATATTGCATTCCCCACAGCTGCCACATATATGCCTCTTCTTTTTCAGAGACTTCCTGGTTAATGAATACTTTTATGACGTGACTTGTGTCTCCCCTGGCTTCCTCTTCTTAGAAATGGCTAAGAAGGATGTCTTTAAGGATGCTACCTGTGTGTCCTAAAAAATTGCAAATCTACATCTGGCATTGTGAAACTATATGCCCTCCAGCAGAGTGAGGTGATAGCCTGGCCTAGTAGCATCAGATATAATCCTGTGTGATCTCTTTGGTCACACTTAAGTCCCAGAGTCCAGAGCACCCTTCCATGTCATACATACCACACCAGAACTTAGGTCCGTTTGTTTAACCTGTCCAAGATGTACTCCTCCCTAGTAAACCACCTGCTGATGAAATGGGCAGACCTCCCTAATTCTGGGCTCAAGGGTATTATAATCAAGACTTTTCACATGTCTACAATGGGCTTCTGTATGCACACTGTAATTTGACTTGTGCTAATTTTAATGCAGCAGACTTGGGAACTGTAATATTTTTAATTCCTATCAAGATACTTGGTAAAGGTACAGATAACTCAGTTGTGTGTTTATTTTAAGAGCCAGGTACTGCTGAGATGACCAGGTGAAATGCGTAGCATACAAGAATTAGTCCATTCTTAAGGTTATGCAGCACTGTTGTATTACACTGTGTATACTGTTGTATTATACTGTGAGGTAGTTACTGATTGCGTGCACAGACATTGTACAGTCACCTTTAACATGTTATATGTTCCTAAGCAGTTATGTACAGATCATATTTCTTCAAAATAAAGCACTTTATTGACTTTCAGTCTTCAGTAATATGAACTGCCCATTTATTCACCATCCTGATTCTTGACGTTTCCACTGCACTATATACTTATTCTAGTTTAGTTTGATTTAATTCTGAGATTGATCTCGTTTATCTGATGATGTCTGCTCTCTGTTCAACTTGCACAGCCAGTTACTGCAATCCCTAATTCTTCCCACCTGGAAGCAACAATCTTTTGGAGCAGATTGCGTGATTCATTTGATCTTTGTTGTTTTCTTAGCTTGGATCAGAAGCTCTGGACAAGGTAGTCTTGTCTTACAGAGAAGATTTCACTTTCTTCTGTACATCGACTTATTTTTGGTCCACCTAGATCTTCTTTCCTTTTCTTGCAGTTACTACAGATTCAGGCTGCTGATCCTGCCAAGTCTTTTCAGTCTTACTTTCTCCTGTCTGTAATTCCGAGAGTCTCAGGAGTGCTTACCACTTCTGTCTCATTTGATCTGTTTCAGGGGATCTCTACATGCATTTTATGCTGTTTATTTGTATGGATTGCTAAAATATGTCAATGCCTCAGCACTGGTATATGAAGCTGGTATTTATAACTGGGACCTGACTGGATGATGATTTTTAGCTTCATTCTGCAGCTGCAGTTCCTGGTGGGATCTTTTAGTTATTCGTGGACCTTCATATCACAATAGTGGTACAGGAGTAGCTGTTTTTTTATTGCTGCAGATTGGAGCTTTGCAGTAGAATTACTTGTTCCTTTGAATATTTCATGGATGTGGCGGCATATTGTAGATTTTTCCTGGTGTACCATGCACCAGATTGTTGTTGCTGGTGGCAGTGAACCTATAAGTAGCTGTCATGAGCTTTGTTTTGTCTTCGGTCAGATGACTAATCACTGATAGAGGGGCATTTGTCACCATAGTAATTGTTTCAATCCATCACATTTCCAGTCTTTCTATTTTACATTGTCCTGTACCCATTCTTGTCACTGTATCTTTTTCTGACAAACTTTGTCTTTGTATGATATGTCCAAATTATGAAAGCTGAAGTCTAGTTATGTCAGTTTCCAGAAAATACTTAGGTTTTATTGGCTTCAAAGATGTTTTTTTGCAGTCAGTTTTATTCACAGTGCTCTTCTCCAGTGCCACAATTCAAAGGTGTCAACTTTCTTCCTGCCATGTTTCTTTACTGTTTAGCTTTTGCATCCATATGCTATTATCAGTAATACCATAGCTAGACAAGTCAAGTATTCTTACGTAAATATATAAATTTGCACTTGAAGATATTATTTAAATCCTGAGTGGTTAGAGGATACTTTCTCGTCAGATTTCCTGATTGCTTATAATGTCATTGTTAATTATTCATTCATGTAGGCTGAATTGTCTACTATTCTATTTCTTATCCATCAGGAGTAAATGTATTGATTTTACCAGTTGTCAGTATATTTGTCTTCTTCATGTTAAGGTTCAACCCCCTTTTGAGATTGTTTTTCAATCTTCATAAGCAGATATTTCTACTCATCTTCACTTTCACTCAGTTGTGTGGCATTATCAACATAATGAAGATTACTAATAATTCTTCCTCCAGCTTTGTCACATCGCTTTTCTTTATATACTACTGCTTCACTGATTTTTTGTTTTGCATATATATTATCAGGTATGGCAAATGTATGCAGCTTTCTTCTATAGCTTTACTAGTTTTAAACGATTCGGTTTCTCCTTGTTCCGTTTAAATTGTTGTTTCTCAATGGATGTAAAGAGTGTACATAAGAACTATCAGGTGTTCTGGAATACTGATCCTTTTTGACATGTTCTAATTTTTTTGATTTATGCTAAAACCTTGCCGTAGTCAGTTAATCACATATCGATATCCTTTTGCCATCCTTTTCTCCTGCCAAGCATCCCTTTTACATTAATGGTAATGTCGGTTATTCTTGACTATTTTTGTGAATTTTGCTTGCAGTTCTGACAATTTTTGCACCACATATGGTTACAATTTCCATGAAATAATCTTCAAAATAATTTTGTTGGCATTTGTGATCAGAGACAGTATGTGATAATTTTCACAATGAGTCAGATCATGTTTCTTCAAGAGTGATAAAAACTCAGGTCTCCATGTAGTTGAACATGCTGCTGTCTTACAAATGTCCTGCCAGAGCCTTGTAAATGTGGTAACAGAAGCATTCAATTGCTACAATTCTTCAGTGTGAATTGTATTAATGCTTGGTCATGTATTCTCTACCAAAGTTGTCAGTCCTGCTTCCACTTCTTTAATCACTTTTTCTACCTGATCCTAAGGCACAGGCTGCAGCTGATGTTGATCTGATTCATCGTTACAGTATAATGATGCTGCAGTCTTTCAATATTTTCTTACTTTTCACAATATCATTTATCATAGACCATTGAGCATCTTTGAACATTGCAGTTTGACAATGGATTTTTTTCTCTTTAGGTCTTATAGTTTTTGGAAAGCCAATTCATTGCTCCTCTACTGTGCTCTGATTCTATCTCCCTGCATGTGTTCTCTTTAGTGCATTTCTACTGGTAGTCCATTAAGGTGTTTCTGATAGTTTGACCACGTGTGTTGTATAGGCATAGCTAAATCCATCTTAGTATATGCTCTGGAACAGGCAACTCATCCACATGAAGCAGAGGCCATCCCTGACTATATTTAAGCTTAACCTTGACCAATGGATAGACAATTGGAAATTCACCCTGGGTCTGGCCCCCATGTGTCTGATAGAGGTAGGCAGTAATGCCCAAACTAACAAACTCCCTCATAAATTGTAGAAACTTCCTAACTAACATACCTCCTGCTAATAAATGCCCATGATACCTAGGAACACAATTGGGTTGGATTGTACTGCTAGGCTTATAAAGGTTCTGGTGGTTGTTAGCCTAGTATATACCTAAGAGCCTATAATTATTGCTTTTGTCTCACATTAAGGCAGACTAGAAACTTCACTTAAGTTCCACAGCCACCTCTCTTTCCCCCTGGGTTTAATTTCCCTATATTTCTGAACAATATTCAACATCTCATTAGTCAATTATTTTTACCATTTTTGCTGGGTTTTTTCTCTTTCTTTAAATGCAACTTTATTGCTATCTTCCCACAACATTTCTGGTAATCTGCCATTTGTGTATAATATAGCAAAGTGATTTTTCAAAGTGACTTTGAACTCCACGGGTAATTTTTTAAGATTGTAATCTGGACTAGTTACTGGGGGGGGGGGGGTGTTATTGAAAGAGCTCACAGATTTCCTCACATCAAACATACTAGATGAAATATCATGGGTGATTTTAATGCTGGGTTAACACTAAATCATATGTAATCATTATGACATTTCTCAAGCTTATGGAAAACTTCTGCTTTGCTTAGGTTGCTTTCCCTACATTTGACGTTAATGGACATTCTTTGGACATGATATTCTAGCTGGGAACATTGCCTTAGGATTGCTAGCTAAACAGGTTCTGAGGTCTGACCATTTTTTGATTTAGTTAGCTTTATAGCTTCCTTCCAGTCCCACCCATGGTAATGAATTTTTCTGATCATAAGGATTTTAAGAGTGTTGAAAGGGATGAGCACTCTTGGGTGCTCTGACTCTTATCAACCAAGAAACATACACACCTGAAATATGTTGTAACTAAAGGAGTAGTTGTTAGATCAGAAGCTTGATGTGTTTTGCTGGTCAAGCTAGAAGCTGGAGTGCACACTGAGTAGAATGTTCTCTATTCAAGGATAATTTTAAATGGAACAAACACTATATTTAATACCAGTCAAAGAGAAGTTTCTTCTAAGAAGGCAATTCTTGTCTGATGAGAGTTTTACTATAAAAAATCCTCCAGTGGTGATAATCTGAACTCTTAGAGATTTACCTCAGAAACATTTTAGATGTTTGCATGGTTCTTTGCAGACAGGATGCTGTCAGTTAAAGACATTGCCTTCTCTGATGCACCAATTGAACCTACCAGTGGATAAGATATATTTGCCCAGTTTTTAACTAGACTGAACTCAGATTTCTCAACTGTGAAGATGCTGCACTTGGGCTTTAAGCTTTTTGTTCACTCTGTTGTTGATTAGAATGTCTTGACTAGTTAAAATTTGCATGGAGTCTTTGGGCGTAGTTATTCTTCAGAATCTATGAGCTTATTTAAAATTCTCAGTTATTGCATCTATTTTTAAACAGGAATTAATTACCCTAGTCTCTGAAAGATTACTTTAGTTCTTAGCATGACGGAGATGTTTTTCACCTCTATCTTAATTTCCCAATTTTGTAAAAAGTAAAGAAAAGTACAGTATCAATGGATGTTTTCTTATTTGTTATCTCACAACCCCCTTGGATTCATTTCAGTTTGGTTTTAAATCCTGACACAGTAACGTGCCTTGTTAGGGTAATTAACTGATGCATCATATACAGGGATCAAAACATATTTTTTTGTTGGTTCTACTTGATTTCACTGCAGCTTTTAACACCATGGATCATGATATCTTCTTGAAGCAGCTTCACAATGCTTGGAGTTTCTCTGACACTGTACTGTAGTAGTTAGTCTTTTGCTTTTTTGGTCAACTTTATAAAATACTCCGTCTGTTTTATTACTCAGAAACCTGGTCGTTATAGTGGAGGTGTTGCAGGACTCCTGTTTTGCTCTCTGTTTGTTCTTTATGTACATGATGCCATTGTGGACATGCAAGGGAGGCATATTGGATTTCATTTCTGTGGGTGATGATATCCACTTGCATCTTTCATTTTATCAGGACCAGATATCTAGTTTTATGAACCGCAAAGACTGTTGGGACGCTATCCTTGCTTAGATAAGAATAAATCAAATGAAGGTCAATGCATTAAAAGTGAAGCTAAGCTAGGCCATGCCACTGTTTGTTCTTTGCAGTGCTCAACAATGACACATCTTTTTTGGTGATAACCAATTAGAGTTTACTTTGAAGATAAAAGATCTAGGAATATTAATTAACTGAAACTGAAAAGAGTCATCCATTTATATATAATTTTTCTTCCATTTGAAGAATATTACATGACTTGAATATTTCCTCCCCTCTGTGGATTGTTGAGGATGTGCATGTCCTGGTTTTATCATATTTAATCTACTACATTGTCCTTTACCTGGGGCTTTTCAATACAAGTCTTTTTGCTTGCTTGCTTAAAACGTATAGCAAAGTCAGATCCCTGTATCCCAAGGTGTGAAAGAATCCTCTAAAATTTATTATATTGACTCTACACTTTGGGATCTGCACTGGTTGTCAGTAACCTGTCAATCCCTATTCAGTTTGAGTCTCCTGTACTTGCAAGAGTTGCTGGGATGATATATATATCCCTTTTTATCTTCCATGATCACCAGCTAAGGGACTGTTGGTTGGTTACAACATAAGGCTCAAAACATCAGCAGTTATAATTTTTTCCTTACTTGGTTGTGATTATGTAGAATCAGATATTTTTTTTTGTATTATGGCAAGTAAAGCCAAGTCCATGTTTAGACGTTTTGTTTGTTTCTGTGCTTTTTGTGTGGTTAACCTGAATAAAAATAGGTATAAAGTTACCATATAATTAGTATGTTGCTGACTATTTTTACTTTGCACTAAATGTATGCTATGTATAAATGTAATTTTTGCATTTTTTTTTGTTTTATACAAGTATTTATTTTCATTTGTACACTGTCCAGGTACGCGTAACAGAACAAAATGAAGACTTAGTAAAAATAGGGGCTCTGTATATAACACTGCAGTTACCAATTATAGAATAAAAAGTGAAAGAGCTTTTTGACATGTACTGATACTTGCTTAGAAATGTAACTGCTGACACACGTTACAAAATTTTAAACAGAATTAAAAACATTCTGTTGGAAGGGCTTTCTATATATTTTATCAAGAAAAATCTCACTAAAGATTAAACTTGCAGTAAAGAGTTTTTTTAAGGGTACAAGCTTCCTGCACCCTCAGCCTTTTCCTTATATATAATATCTTCACTACTGCTCAACTGTGGAGAAAATGAAACAGCTGGAATCACAAACAGGAACTACACTTGCAATGATTTCTTATGAGAAAAGTGATCGGGGAGCTTAAAGTCAGGCAATAAAAGCATAGTTTAAACTAATCTGCTTTACACTCATAGGGAATCTGTCAGAAATACCACAGACTACCCTGTGTCCTTTTGCCTAGTAACATAAACATCTATTGAATTCATTGATATTTGGTTTTCTATAAAAATAGATAGCACATAAATGGAAGATTTTCACCTAGGCTTCTCAATAATTCCTGGATTTATGCTTTATTGCTGTTTTTGTTCTTTTTGAATGATCAAATCATTAAATATCTTAAAACCTTCTTCCACTGCATATTTTCAGGATTCATGACTGTTCTACTCTCAGTAAGGAGCAAACAGAATCAACATTTTTCATTTTTTAAGTTACTTTTAGTGAGAGGATTCCAGGTGGTTGTAGCTGGATTATCTTTTCTTTAAAAGAACTATGTGCGCTGATGGATTCTCATGAGTTATGTAAATGAAATTCAAAATGGCAACCTTATGATAAAATTCAGACCAGAAATTATGTGTGTGTATAGGGCATATTAATAAGCAACTCAAAAATGTGTTCACTTCTCCTTGTAACATTTTTAAGATCTACCTGGAAGTTCCATAAAGACAGAAACAATTGAATGTGTAACCAGACTCTATGATGTATTTCTAGGATGATTATTAAGTGTGTACTCAATATGAATCAGTTCCATTCTTACAAATGTATATTACTAGGTTCATAGGTTCATAGGTAGGTGCTAGGCTATTGGCCGTAGGACTTAAGCCTAGCCAAAAATGTACCCTGGCTTTTGCCACCAAATAAAATTATTTTCCTGTGCCCCTGTCGAGCAAAGCCACAGAAGTGATCCCTCGGTGAATTTCCTATCTCCCATCCAATCATCAAGATTTTTCTTGAAGAGTGCTAATGAGGAGCTCTGTTTGACATAAATAGGTAGTTTGTTCCAGAGTATGGGAAGTCTCTGGAACAGAAATCTATCCCTCCAGCATGTTCTGTTTATTGTGGTGACAAGGTTTAGGTTCCTAGAGTGTGTAGCTTGGAGGGATTGGGATTTCTTTAAGTGGAGCATGTCCAACAGCTCTGGGTTTGACATAGCTTTGTATGTTAGGCAGAGATCGCCTCTGAGTAGGCGATATGCGACAGAGTAAAGCTGGAGTTTTTGAGACGGTCTGTGTAGGGCATCTGTTTGAGGCCAGTAATCCTCTTTGTGAGGTATTTCTGTGGCTTTTCCAGTTGTTGTAGATGTCTTGTGAGGTACATACCAAAAGGGGCATTGTACTCTATAATGGGTCTAATGAGTGATGAGTAGAGGGGAACAATGACCTCTTTTTTTTCTGGATGAGAAACCTTTGGTGATGAGGTGAGCCATGAAGAAGGATTTCCTGACCACTGTGGTGATGTGATTATCAAAGGAGTGACTACTGTGTCCCAAGGACTCTTAGCACATTTTTGGGGCTAAGTAGACTACCAGCTATGTGGTAGTTCATGGGTACAGAGTTTCTACCAAACGGGGTGACAATACACTTTTTGGCATTGAGGTTCAGGCCATGGCTTTTACATCAGGCATCTGTCTCAGTGAGGCCCTTTTGTAGTATGTCCACATCGTTAGGAGTTTTGATTATAGCTCCTAGTTTGCAGTCATCTGCAAACTTTGTTAGCCAAAGACCTTCTGTGTTAGCCTGTACTTCAAAGAAGTAGATACCAAACAGGAGAGGACCCAGGACTTAACCCTGTGGTACTCCACTTGTCACTGGTCTGTAGTCGGATTTGGAGTCTGCTACTTTCACAGTGTGGGTTCTGTCCATGAGTCAGTTGGCAACCCATCTTGTGACATAGGGATTTATACCTAGTTTAGTGAACTTATCTATAATTCCAGAGTGGGGGATGGTGTTGAAAGCCTTTTCGAGATATAGATAAGCTGTGTGAACCACCTTATCCTCATCTATGGCTTTGGTGACTGCTTCAAAGAAGTCAGTCAGGTTTAGGAGACATGATCTGCCTTTTACAAATCCAAACTGGGTAGGGTCCAGAGCTTGGAGATTAACAATGTCTTTGTTTATGAGTTCCATGATGATACATTCCATGGCCTTGCAGACCAAGCTTGTCAGGCTAATGGGGCGGTAGTCTCCAGGGTCTGTCGTGGCTCCCCCTTTGTGGAGTGGGATAACCATCATGGTGGGTCATTCAGTGGGCACAAAGCCTGAGGTGAGGCTATGACTGAACATGGTGCTTAGGTAGGGTGCTATTTCATTCTGTATTTTGTGTAAAACGCAGCCTGGGATATTGTCAGGTCCCATGGATGCTGTGTTCTTGGCTTTGGAGTTTTTTACCTGTGCAGCCATGATTACAGGAACTTTGCATTCTTCCAGTATAGAGATGGGCCCTCTAGGGGGTGAGGGGGGGTAAAGTTAGCACTGAACCTATCTGCCAGGATGTTGGCAATATAAGTTGGTTCTGTATATTTAGTGCCATTGTGCTGTAACTCAGAGCAGATCTGAGTGTTGTCATTGAGATTCTTGACATAGCTATAAAATGCTTTGTGGTTGTCTTTAGAGTCCGTGGCAATTTTGTTTTCATAACTAGCTTTGGAGGATTTTATGAGGGATCTCAGCTTCTTACTGAGGTTGACCAGTGAGTTCCTCCAGTCATGGGATTTTACTCTTTTTTTGCAACAGTTTCTTTCTTCTGTTGTAGAGTTTGTTTATGGCAGAGGACCACCAGATTGGCTTCCTTTTTTTGGAGGATAGCATCTTGGTTCTATTAGGGATAGCATGATCCATGCACTCATGTAAGTGCTTATAAAGTGCATTTGTGTAGGATTCAGCAGTTGTGCCTCTATTGTCCATCTGCATGGGTGTCATGAAGTTTGCCACTTCTGTCTTAGGAAGTGTGAAGTTGGTTTTGAAGAAATTTTTTACAGTGGTTTCCCTAATTGGGGGTGGGGGCGGAATGTGGATGTCTAGGGTGATTAGCTTGTGGTCGGATCTGACCAATGAGGAATTGACCTCTGGTGTGGAACACCAGTTGCCCATGTTGGTAATGACCAAGTCTAGGATATTGCTGCCCCTGGTGAGGGTGTTAATAAGTTGATCCAAGGCGTTGGAATTTATGAATTCCAGAAAACGTTGAGCAAAAGAGTTGGTACATGAGTAGTTTTCCCAGTTAATGGTGGGGTAGTTGAAATCGCCCATTATTAGGGTGTTAGGTTGTACCCTAATACTTTCCAGTGTATCAAGAAATGAGGAGTGGGAATCCTGGGGAGTGGTGGGGGGTCTGTAGCAAGCTACAATTTGGATTGCAGTCTTGCCCAGAGTTAGTTGCACTTGGATAATCTTGGATGCATTATGTTGTGCAACTAGCCTGGAAGTGTGGATATCCTTAATGAATATGGACATGTCACCACCTTTAGTGTTTCATTCCGAGTTAGGTGGCCGAAAGGTGTGGTATGAATTATAGCCTGGTAATGCAGGGGTGCTCTCTGGAGCTTTGAACCAGGTCTCTGTCACTGCACAGATGTTGATGTTCTCCATTTTAAGGAGTACCTTGAGTGAGTGCATTTTGAGGTTTAGACTTCTAGCATTGAGCAGCATTACCCTCAGATTTTGCTTGCATGTACCTGTTACGGTGGTGAATCTGTCATTTGAACCTTGCCTAAAAAAGGCACTATAGGGGTGGCAAGAGCCTTAGCCAGTATCCAGAATCCCAAGGGCGACAGGTGCAAGTTATCTCTGGCAAAGCATCGTGGTCTGTCGATCATGTCGTCCCAGGCAGACAAATACTGGATCCCCTTAGAATGACACCAGAAGCTTAGCCAATTGTTGAAGTCAATCATTTTGTCCTTGTACTGTGGCATCATTCTGGGTGATGGCAGGATGCTACTCAGGGCCAGGGTCATACCTGCCTGGGCTACAAGATCAGAGAGCTCCTCCATGTCTCTTTTCATGTAGTCCAGGGAGGTACATCTCAGGTCATTCACACCAACATGGACAATGACAATGTCATATTTGCACTTGTTGTGGAGTGACCTGAGTGCGTGCGTTATGTGGCGGATCCTGGCACCTGACAGGCAGCTGACAGTAACTTTCTTCTAGTTTAGCCTGGTGAGTGGAACATCAGTGTGTGTGACTATAGAGTCTCCCATGACTAGAGTGTTGGGTACGTTGTTATGCCTTATGGGCTGTGGTTGAGTGGCACACTGTGTTTGTGGGCTATGTGTCATTTGGGTTGTGTTGGGGGGGTGGAGTTTGCTTGCGTTTCTGCATTGGAGGTCCCTGATGCTTGGGCAGGTTTTTATTGAGAGCCTCTGTGAATGTAGGTGTGTGTTTTGTGTTTCAATGTGTGTGTTTTGGTGGTGTAGGTTTTGAGGGACTATATGGTGTGGTGCAAATGGTTACCTTCTCCTCTTGACTGTCTAGTCCAGTCTTGAGTGAAGAAAGCTTTGCTTCCAGTTTGGCAATTTAAGTGCATCTCTCACAAGTTGTAGTGTTGGGTGGTAGGAGGAGGGTTGTCTGTGTACATGAGGCAATTGCTGCATTGCCCCAAGATGCCCAGATTCATCAGGTAGACAGGAGAAATCACTGGGAGCTGACTCTTAGACATGCCTGAATAGGTGTTTATTTATTAAGTACTAAAAACTGCTTTCTGCTAGACAAGTGAGGAAAGTTGAGTGCTGTAGTAATTTGCAGCTTATATGTGCCTGCCTAGGGAGGTATTGTTCACTCTTCCAAACTATTCTAGTTCATCCTTTCTCAGGGGGATGTATTTCTTGGGCAAACCTTACTTCAGGCAGACTATATTAGATGCCCTCTTCTCTGAAAAGTTCTTTCTGGACACAGCTCTCAGAATCTTGTTGAGAACCTCTAAATGAAGAAACTGGTATTAACAACAGTAAATGGACTTTATGATGTCCAAGTCTTGTTGATCTTTCTTTCTGGTCCACCTAGCACTCTACAAAAAAAAAAAAATTCTCCATGCAGAATGAGGATGGCTCAGACAGAGTTTGCTCCAGAGCAGTAGTTAGATCAATTGGCACCCCAGGACAGTCACTCTCTGCCAAAAAAATATATATACAACATAGAAACATTGATTTATAAAGTGAGTCAACATTCTTTAAATTTGAGGGAGAAGAGACTTGGAAAGGAGATAGTGATAGTGTGTTAAGTGATATGTCCTGTGCTGAAACAGGAGCATTTGGCTTGCATGAAGTTTAACTGGTTTGTATGAACGGATGAATACTGGTATCACATCACTGCTGAATTGCAGTACTGACTTAAATGCTGATATTCCACTTCGGCATTGATGATCACATGTTTGTGCCACCTGATGACTTGCACCTGGTGCAGCTGCCCCTTTTGCCTTGCCCTAGCCAGGGTATTGGTTTCCTCTATTAGATATATTCAGTAAGTATTTTTATAATTGAGACTGTCAGTCTGACATCATCCAAGGCTGCCCTCAAGGGGCCAGCACTCTTTGTTTACTATAGGTAGAGAATGGTCATAGGCAACCATATATTGCCTCCATTTGAAATATCACTATTCAAGGAATACGACTTCATCTTGAAACTTCTGATTTCATTCCAAATTCTATTTTTCATAAAGGCCATAGGGGCTGTTTATCATTTGGAGAGGGTGTTTTAGTCCTGCTTTATCCTTGTTCTAAAGGAGATGAGAGTATTGTAGGCTGTTTTGGACCTCATCAGTTTCAATAAACACATCTGGTAATTGACATTTTGTCTATATGTCTACTTCTGCAAAGCACTTTGATGATGTAGTTATACATGATGGATACCCTCTGGTACATCATTGTTTGGATCCCCCCAGGAAATTATTTCTGGTTGCTCTGAGTGGGCACAACTTTCAGTACAGAATTCTGCTGTTTGGACTCTGCACTATATCCAGTGTTTACAAAGTTTTAGCTGTGATAACAGACCTTTGCAGAGGAAGGAAGTTAATATGTTAACCCAAACAAATTACTGGTTTATTCTGGCCCTGTCCAGTGAGTACCTGATAGCATCATTCCAAACTCCCTTGGTTTCAGACTTCAGGGGTCTCCAAAAGCTGGGACCAGTCCTACTTTCAATCCTAAATGTAGGAGTGCCTTTACAGAAGCAAAGTTGACAGTCTGTAGTCTCCATTGACATTGTTTCAAAGAGGGTCCAAGAGATCATAGCATTAACCTTCTTGGTAAAAACACTCCCATTTCACATCCTACTGCATTTCTTGGGTCAGATTCTGGTCTCAGTCTTTATGGTTCCATTGAAATGCCTGAGGATATGGTGTTGCAGTGGACAGTGAGTTTACAGTGCCAGCAGTTATCATACCAATGCAGAGTCTCTTTTGGTATGAGATCATTGTCAACAGAGTCTCAAAGAGTTTATGGTTCCAGCCAGTCTTAGTATTTATCTTTCCTTCCTACAACAGAACCCATCATAGAGTCTGACAATGGACACCTCACTAATTGATTCTGACCACATCTCAGAGCACCTTGGTTTCAGAGAGCTCCACACAAACAAATGGAAACTTAGGTCTGTATTCCCTACCCTAAAAGGACTAGAAGGAAAGCTGAGACTAGAGCCAGCCTTGCAATAATCAGATAGCTTTCCATGGTGTAGTACACAGACAAGTGTGGTATCATGTATGTGCAGATGTGCCCTGGGCAGAGAAGCAGTGACTGTCTGAAAATGAGCCATAGACAGTAACATCACTCTAATGGTTACTGACATTCCTACAAATGCAAATGTGCTGATGGAATCACTGCACTGCAACTACAGTCCCCTCATGCAGTTGAGGCAGTGCATAACCTCAGAGATTACCACATGGGACCATGAGTGCTTTCCCTTTTTCAACTCATTTCAACAGGTCAATGAATGTGATCAGAAAAGAAAGTCCAAACCTCATCCTGTTTGCCCGATGGTAGCTAAGAAGGGTATGATTTCGGGTTGTCATGCTGCTAGTGGTACAGGAACTATCCAAGAACAGACCAAAGCAGTTCCCTGTGGCTGAGGTGATGTCCTATACAGGACATGGATTCTCATGTATGTCCCTTGCTCCTTCCCTGCCTTCTGCTGGAATTGCAGAGATGATCAAAGCTGCCAGGAAGACTTCTACTCATCAGTCATATTCTGCAAAACAGAAAAGATTCTACATGTGTGTAGTGATGTATTGTGTGCTACCTCAGTCAGCTTACAAATTATCCAGAATTGTATCTGACACATGTATGACCGGTTCACAGCTGTTCCATGGACAAAATACATGCCTCTGTCTTGTCTCTTCATCTTGGCCTTGTAGGAGTTAGAATTGTGACCCAGGCCAGCGCCAGATATTTATGGCATTTTTAAAAGATGTTATGTATTTTAATCCTCAACTGAGAAATCATTCTCTTCTTTATGACATGAACTTCATGACATGGCTGACAGGTTAACACATCTCCTCTTCCAAATGGTTGGTTTGGTTGCTCTGAAATGTGTTTTTGGTAGTCATCACCATTTCTCACAGGACCTCAAAGCTTAAAGTCATTAATGACCTGGGATTGGCATAATGGTTAAGGTGATTTTCTTATTGACACAAGGTACAGGGTTTGATTCTCACCTTTAGAAAAAGTGAATAAGCTTAAAATGGCCTGCATAGGCAAATAGCCTAGTACTTAACAATCAACATGAAAGGAAACCTACTTGGTCTTTCCACAAGTATTGGATTCCCCTTAGGTCCATCTACATTTCCTACTGAATGTGGCATCAGAATAATTGCCTGTATTCCAGTCCATTCATCTCCCCATTTTTCTTCTGGGAGTAGAATCCAAGCAAGCAAGGGCAGTGCATACTCTGACATGTACCACTAGTTCAGGATTAAAGAGTGAGATTAGGGGAAAATATTATTCATCTGCTTGCTTAATCAAACCTTTTTACATGGATGGCTAACTAAATTGCATTTTACTGGCATATTGTGAAATACCCACTGGGAAAAAGTGCTGTTATAGGAAACTCCACGAGATGTGCTGTTGCTTTTATAGCTTATTTTAAAATGCATCCATTTGGACATTTGTGCCATGAACTTTTTGCAAAATCTGTTATGATAAGTTTACTTACACACTTGTATTATGGAACAAATACTAGAACTTAGATGGAAAGGGGGGAGTAAGGGTTTAAGATTCTTTGTACAATAGCCCCAACAGAGCCTGCTCTGGCCCTAGAGAAATAATCCAGTTCGTAGTGCTTGGTAAATGTGTGCACAGAAGACCAAATTGCTGATACTAGAATATTTCTAGACTCATTTTACAAAGCAGTAGCCAGAGTCCTGATAGAGTGGACCCTGATTTTACCTGAAATAGTATTATTATCATATTAATAACAAAAAGAAATAGCTTGAGAGAGCCACTTAGACTTGTCTGTTGTGACATGTTTCGTCCGTAGTTGATAAAATTTCTGAAGGCTTTTGTTCTGACAATGTAGTATCTGACTTACGTTTGGACATCCAGAGTGTGAAGGGTTCTTTTCTCTTATATTTTTGGTTCTGAAAGAAACCAAGGAAATGAATTGCCTGACTCAAGTTAAATTCTAAAACCACTTTAGACATAGTGGAAGTGTTAGTTCTCAAAGTTACCTTGTCTTTGTGAAAAATGAGATAAGGTTGAATCACCATAAGTGGCTGTAACTTAGATGGTGTTCTTGGAGAAGTCAGAGTAATGAGTAACATTGTTTTCCAAGATATGAACTTTAAATCAGCCTTGTGAATAGGTTCAAAAGGAAAAAGTGTAAGCTTCATGAGAACAAAATTGATCCCAAGCAGGAGCCCCCTGCCCTCTAAGTGGACAGATATGTAACCCCCTTTCAAAAAAACATTTAATTTGAAGTAGAGTAGAAGGGGAAGGGGATCCATGAGTGGACAAGCAGTGGTAGTTGAAAGGTGAACCTTGACAGAAGAGTAAGAAAGGCCAAAAGATAACTCACAAATACTGCAGAACTAAAGCTATCTGAGATTTTAAAAGGTTTTGGTTCTTAGTCTGGCACCAACTAGAAAATCTTTTCCACTTAGCTATGTATGATTTTCTAGTAACAAGTGTTTTGTCTCCTTTAACACCTTCTTCATGTCTTCAGAAGAAAGGTGCTTAAAGGGTATTAAAATTCTATCATCTGTGTAGTAAACTGAAGCAAACTGAAGGTCGAGGTGTATCGAAACAACCCCTGTCTTGTGTGATTAAGTCTATCCTGTAGGGAAGCCTGTGGTAATTGCTCTTGACCATTTTCAAAATAAGGGAGAACCACTGTTGCCTGAGCCAAAAGGGTTTCACTCTTACACAATTATCCAGGGACAGTCCTTCTGAATATTTCGAAAATCAGTGGAAAGAGTGAGAAGGCATACAAGAAAATCCCCATCCAAAGGAATAAAAGACATCAGTCTTTCAGGCCTTTGTGCAAGGAATCCTGGAGCAGAATTTCCTTAATTGTCTTTTGTAAATGGAGGCAAACAGATATACTTGAAGAGTTCCCCACAGTTGGGTCAGTTCCTGAAAGACCCCAGGGAGAAACTTGTACTGTGGGGGTCTGACCTAGTTTTTCTGCTTTTAAATTCTGCTGTGATGGAATGTAAGCAGACTGAAGGAATAGATTGTGTTGAGTTCCTGACTCCTAGGCTACTAAAGCTAGTCTGCAACAGGAGAAGAATCTGTCTCCCTTCTGTTTGTTTATTTAGAATATCACAGTGATGTTGTCTCTGATTAATAGTAAAGGGCCTGGAGTTCAAAGATGGTTTAGAGATCTGATAGCACTTATTAGTGCTATCATTTTTTTTTGACATTTATGTGCTTCAATTTGTCCTACTAGTTCCACACATCCTGGACTTTCACCCTTTTGTATACAGCACCCCAAGCAAAGTAAGTCTAATGCATTCATTGTCATAGCCTGTGTAGGGAATGGAGATGAGAAAGTGAGGCCCGGCTTGAGGGACATTTGAGTCATCCACCAGAGAATCTCCCTTTCTGACGTGCTATCTCCATATTCTGTTTTCTACAGATGTAAGCTAGGCAATTTATGCCTGTCATTCAAAGCATCAGAAATGCTCAATCTAGGGATTAGAAGGTAAAGATGAAGTTGTCCTAAATCCTAGACAAAAAAAAAAAATCCTAACAAAAAATAGTTTTCTCACAACAAATTATATATATGTATATATATATATATATATATATATATATATATTCTAACTCACACTACAGTGGGGAAAAGGCCATATATAAATTTCAGTGAAATGTGTTTCAGTGAATTGTGCTTTCAGTGATTTGTGCACAGTCATTTGACTTTCAGTGAAATGTGCTTTCAGTAAATAATCCTTGACATATATATATATATAAAAAACAGAAAAGTAAAAGGCAGTCTCATCTGCCCAGCTTAAAGAAGTACTAGCCAACTGTCAATCTTTCAAAACTGTAGTAAACAACACTCTTTAAAGCAAGAAAATTCTGAGATTTTGCCACTCTAACCATTGTTTTTATGAAGTTTAAAAATATTTTTTCTAGTAACTATGATGACTGCAACCTATTTATAATTATATAACATCTATCTGAAACATTATATTTAATTCTCCAGTTATCCTATCCTCCCATAAAAGTTCCCAGAGTATTGTAGTAAAACAATATTTTGCATATAGCAGACCACATCCTGAAATGGCTACAACATTTTCAACCTAATGCTTTCAGATAACAGTCCACAATGCTGCCTTCTGGGGTGAGTATTAGTTCACTGGGCACTACAGCACTAACTTGCATGAATATCTATCTATCTATATATATATATATATATATATATATATATATATATATATATATATATATATATATATATATATCTGTATATGATGTTTAGGAGATCTTACGTGTCAGAGGCTTGGCACGTCAGTTTGGGATACTTGTATTCTGATGAAAGTAAGTTCATTAAGCTGCTTTTCTTCAATTTATTTTAATCTTGTTTTGTGCAAACTACATGCACCTATATTTTGCAAGCTGCAGTGGAGTTTTTGACTTTCCCGTCTATTGTGCGACCGCATAGTTGCTAAATATACTTTAGGTGGGTGTGGGGTACCTAGCAAAAGATATTTTGTCTGCGTTTTAAGGCTTTTTTTGAGTTATATTTCTAGACGTAAAAAAAATTATGAATATGTTCATAGGTTCATAGGATGATACATGGCTATTGGCCCAGAGGCCCTTATAAGCCTAGCCAAGAATTTTGCCCATATTCCCATAAAGTCAGCACCTGTTTCCCCTGTCCAGCAGGGACACAGATGGGATCCTAGGGATGTATTTTCTATTTCCCATCCAGTCGTCCAAGTTCCTGTTAAAGAGGGCTAGTGAGGTATTGTGCCTGACATGGAGAGGGAGTCTATTCCACTGATGGGGGAGTCATTGGGACACAAATCTATCCCACCAACAAGTTCTGTTAATGTTACAGACCAGATTGAGGCCTTACATGTGGGTTGCGCAAGGCTGGGTCTGAGATGGCTTTGTATGCCAGACACAGGTCACCTCTGAGCAGTCTGTATGCCACTGAGTAGAGGGGCAAGGTATTTAGCTCATCTGTATAGGATAGGTGTTTGAGACCCTGGATTTTCCTGGTCAAGTGCCTCTGTGCTGTCTCCAGCTGCTGCATGTGCTTGGCAAGGTACATGCCAAAGGGGGCATTGTACATGATAATGGATCCGATAAGGCAGGAGTATAGGGAGGTTACAACCTCCTTGTTCCTGGATGAAATACCCTTACTTATGAGATGGGCCATGTAGAAAGCCTTCTGTACAATGGAGGTAATGTGATGGTCAAAAGTCAGGTTGCTGTCAACCTGGGTGCCCAAGTTCCTCATGACTGATTGCGTGCTTAGTATGTTGTCATTAATGTGATAATTAGTGAGGACACCATTAATTAATGTGATAATTAGTGGGGACACCATTAATTAATGTGATAATTAGTGGGGACTCCATTTTCTCCAAAGAGAATAATGATGCATTTCTTGGCATTCAGTTTGAGGCCATGCTTTTGGCACCGGTCATTAGTCTGGGTAAGGCCTTCTTGGAGGATGTTCACATCACTAGGGGAATTTAAGATAGTGCCCAGCTTGCAGTCATCTGCAAACTTGGTCAGCCACAGACCACTGGTTTTGGCTTGCACCTCAGAAAAGTATATCCCAAGCAGTAGAAGCCCCAAGACCGATCTTTAGGGTACACTACTCATTACAGGTCTACTACTAAAGGTGGCTTTCCCTATTTTGATTGAGTGGGTTCTATCAGTGAGCCAGTAAGCTACCCACCTGGTAACATATGGGTTGATGCCTAGCTGGAAGAGTTTATTTATTATACCCAAGGGGGGAATAATGTCGAAGGTTTTGGCTAGGTCAAGGTAGGCAGTGTGCACCATCTTCCCCTCTTCCATGGCTTTGTGACTGTTTCAAAGAAGTCGACCAAGTTTAACAGGCATGATCTCCCTTTGACAAAACCAAACTGTGTGGGGTCAAGCATTTGGAGGTTGCCAATGTCCTTGTTAATAAGGTCCATGATAATCCATTCCATGTCCTTGCAGATCAGGCTAGTTAGGTTGCTAGGCCTATAATTGCCTGGGTCAGTGGACTTTGTGTAGAGGGATGACAGTGGCTGTCCTCCATTTGGCTGGGATAAAGATGGTGCTCAGGCTTTGGTTGAATTGGGTGCCTAATGGAGCTGAGAGGTCATACTTGACTTCATGTAGGACGCAGCTAGGGATGTTGTCGAGTCCCATGGAGACTGTATTTTTTGCCTTTGAGAGGGCATTAAAGACCTGCTTCCTGGTGATGAGGGGAGGGAGGCAGGTGTTGGGGATGTCCTGGTTTACTAATGGGGGGACAGGGGAGGGGTGAAGTTTTCACTGAACCTGTCTGCCAGTATGTTGGCTACATCTACAGCATTTGTGTATGTAGTGTTCTTGACCACCAGTTCAGAGCAGATTTGGATGTTACCTTTGAGATTGCAGACCTATGTGAAGAAGGCCTTGTGATTGTCCTTAGTGAATATGGACAATTTGGACTCAAAGTTAGCCTTAGAGGATTTCATCAGTGACCTTATTTGCTTGTACAGACAAAGGAGAGATTGCTTCTAGCTTGGCACCTACTCCTTCTTGGTCGTGGACAGCAACTTTTTCCTTTTATTATAGAATTTGTTTATTGCTGCTGTCCGCCCGTCAGGTTTACTCTTCCTTGAGGAAGATGATTTGGTCCTGTCAGGTATTGCTGAGTCCATATAGCTATGTAGGTGCTCATATAGTTTTTTGGTGTAGGCTTGGACATTAGTGCTAGTTCTAACTGAAGGGACGATGGCTGTGAGCTGGCTTATACCTGATTTCAGGAGATTGTAGTCAGCTTTGGAGAAGTTTTTTTGTTTGAACTTGACGGGGGGGGGGGTCAGGGGAGATGGTGACTTCAAAAGTGATCGCTTTTTGGTCAGATCTTACCAAGGAGGATGACACTGTAGGGGTGCTACAGTGGCTACTCATGTTGGTTAGTACTAGGTCCAAAATATTTTCACCTGTTGTGGGGGTGTCGACCAGCTGATCCAATGTGTTGGCATTGACAAAGTCGAGGAATCTCGGGGAATTCATGTTTGCACTAGAATAGGTCTTCCACTCTATGGTTGGGTAGTTAAAGTAACCCAGGATCAGGGTAGAAGGATGAATCTTGATGGATTCAAGTAAGTCCAGATAGGTGGAGTGGGCACATCCTGAGTTATGGTTGGGGGTCTATAGCTAGCTATAATTTGAATAGGAGTTTTGTCAACAGTTAACTGCAGTTGGAATGTCTCCTGTGTGTCTTACTGTTTGGCCTGCCTGGGGGTGTGTATATCTTTTATAAGTATTGAAACTCCACCTCCTTTGGCTTTGCAACCTTCCCTTTGGGGTCTGAACGTATCGTAGGATGAGTAACCTGGTAAGACTGGGGTGCTCTCCCTAGGTACTGGATCCCTTTGGAATGACAATATAATTAATTTTTGGATGACTAACCTGAACATATGAAAAACCTTCAGTTTTCAGACTTAGAGAAAACATCTGTTAGGAAACAATATATTTCTTTATTTCCCAAGTTACAGATGAGTAAGACTGGGATGTGAGGATTACTAAGTTTGATGTTGTAGAAGGAATTAGCTATGAGAAATGACCAGAGAACAGAAGTGGCTACATGAACGCATTTTGCATTTAGGTCTGTTCACCTCTGTTCTTTTCATTTTATAGTGTATTATCAATGACGATAAGACTGAAGATGATATACCCAAGATCATAATGCACAAACCCATATTCTTACACTTGACTGATTTTATACTTGCTCTTTAATACTTATGAACACATCAGCTTCTATATTTTTTGAAGCGATCCTGAGTTACTTGAATGTCTATATGAAAAAAAATCACTCAGGACTCCCAGGACAGAACAAAACTTTTCCTGCAATGCACATAGGGTGATGATCTTGACAGCTTTATAAAAATCTTTGGAAGGATATGTAATCAATATTAGGTTGACCAAGGACAGTGTGTGAGGTTTTTAACACATGCAAAGCAATGCCTGTGATGTTGATTGCTTAAATTATGCTAAAGTTAAACAATATTTGCTTAGTTGTTGTAGAAATGACACCAGGGTTATGCAGAAAGAAGTTTGGAGAATACATGAAGAAGGCAGATGAAAGTGTGATTGATTATATTGCAGAAATCAACACTTATTTTTAGAGATGCGAGAGTGGAGGTAAAGTCACATTTTAAATGCTTGCAGATCCATTGCTCAAGGAACAAGCCATTAATAGAAGGACATAGAGTTTTAGATAACAGACTGAGATTCTAACACTGCTGAGGAAATGGGACCTTTACCTAGCTAGTGGGTTGCCACTGCATGGCAGGGGGGACGTAGCACCACACACGGGTATAGTGGAACTCATGAGGAAACAGCCTAATCCATCCCAGCAGTTTACATAGGACAAGAGTAAAGACATGGGTTCAGGTACTCAGCCAGATTTTGGGGTTAGATGTTTCAGATGTAAACAAATGGAGCCTAACACCATTCTGCTATGGGACTTCAACTACTTCTTCATCCACTGGAAGACTTGTACAACCCCTAACATGTATGCCCAGAGACTTCTGGACTTCATAAATGCAAACTCTCTGGACCAGCTAACTCACAGCCCAACCAGGGATGAGAAAATCCAAGAATAGCTCTGTTCCACATCAACTGCAACCTCCTTCCTGGTCAAATTGGACCATAAGTCATTTATATTCACAATAAGACGGAACCAGGAAGCATCTTCTATTATCTCTGTATACAGAGATAATGTTAAGGCTGACCTACTAAAACTAAGTGATGACCTTGCTAAATTCAACATCCCCTTCAAACCTGATGATCCTAATGTGTATGCAAAGTCCTGTACAGTCAAATTTTGAACACATGCGGATAGCTGCATAGATGCATCTGCCACCCCCCTCCAAAGTGAATACAATCTCAAATTTAAAAATAAACACCTTATTATGGAACCCAAAAATAAACAGGCCTTATAATAGAAGAAAAAAAATTAATTGCATGTAAAAATGAATGTAACTCACAAGATGTCAAAACTAATCTTGCTAAACTCAACAGGAAACTCCAGTCCCTGATCAAATCAACTAAAGGTAGATATGAAATAAAGATTGCCACCCAGATAAAATATACCCACAAAGCCTTCTTTGGTTATGTTAGAAACCTCAGGAAGAAGTCCAACAGAGCTAATAACAGATGATATCACAGACTCTTAGCCAGGTGACGTAGCCAATCTCCTAGCAAACAAAGTTAACTTCACCCCACTCCCCCAACATTCCCAGATCACATATCTGCATCTACAAACCCTCTCAAATCTGCCAAAGGCAAGTCCTCAAAACACTATCCAAGGCCAATACAGCTGTTTCTATGGGGCTGGATAGCATACCAGGATGCCTGCTGACCAGCCTGAAACAGGATCTGTCAAAACTCCAACAGAAGCTATTCAATATCAGTCTCCAAACTGGCTTTCTGCCAGACAAATTGATGATACCAACAGTCATTCCCCTTCACAAAGGTGGGACATCAATGGATCCAGGTAACTGTAGAGCCATAAGTCTGACTAGTCTCATTTGTAAGTCTATGGAAAGGATCATTGTGGATTTAACAGATAAAGGTGTAGGTAACCTACGAACTCTTGACTCAAATCAGTTTTGTTCTATAAAGTGCAGACCCTGCTTATTTAAATTGGTTGACTTCATTGAGAAGGTTGTAGAAGCAATGGATGAGTTAAAATCAGGACACATTGAATATCTAGACTTTACAAAGTCTTTTGACACTATTGCACATTTGTGCATCATTGAAAAACTCTCCCAAATAAATATTAATCCTTATGTAACTCATTGGATAGCAAATTGGCTCACTAATAGACCATAGGAAATTAGACTGGGTGTTTCTACCTCATCATCCTCCAAAACACCTGTTACTAGTGGCATACCCACATTTTCAGTCATTGTGCTATGCCTGTTTGGTGACATTATTCAACATGACCAAATCACCTAGAATAATATTTTACACTGTCACATGGCTAGCCCTGACAAAGGGAGAAATCTGTGATCCATGTTCTTCTGTCTTAAGGATGCTCTGCACAATAGTTAATGCCCAAAGCATTTGGTCTATACAGCTCTTCACCCTGTTGGCACCATCTAGAGTCTGTGTTGCTGCCCACAACTCCATTCTTGGGTGACTTTGAGGTGAAAGCACTCAGTGTGTTTTTTGGGAGGTGAGAGGAAGCACAGAGACACAGGGAGTGATCACTCCTCAGAGTAACCTGCAAGATACTAGAAGAGGGACATGGCTTTGAGATGGTCAGTGTAAATTTTTATAGTTTTGGTTCCTGATTTTTTTTTTTTTTTGGTGAGAAAGCATTGTGGTCATTCAGATTGTGTCAAGTGTCTGGACTATTAGACACCAAAAGAGGCATTATACTCAATAATTGGTCTAATAAGTGCTGAGTATAATAGAATGATCATATCTCTGGACCCAGATGCCATATCCTTACTAATAACCTGTGCAATGAAAAAGGATGTTCTTACAATAGTGGATGCATGTGAGCTGATGGACAGTTCATTCTCTATGTAGTTTCCCAGGTCCTTAACTACTGGATCAATTTGCAGGGGGTTGTTCTTGATATATTAGTTTGCAGGGGACATCTTGATATCAAAAAGATACTAACATACATTTTTGGCATTTAGTTTTAGTCCATAGTTTTGACACCAACTATGTGATGAGGAAAGGCTCTTTTTGAGAATCTTGGGGTCTCCTGGAGAGTTTATGATGGCACAAATGTTACTGTGATCTGGAAGCTTTGTCAGCCATAAAAATCTTACATTAGCTTTGACCTTTGAGAAGTAAATGCCAAAGAGGATTGGGAATTTGCCAGCGATAAGTGGACTTAGGACCTGGCCTAGTTCATCCAACACTAGGGACCCATGCTAATAGTGAGAGGGGTATATGTGCCCCTATTGGCCAGTATGTGCCTGCTATAAAAGCCCAGAAGCTCTGGCTACTGGTTGGTCAGTGTCCAGTTGCCTATTGTGGGTTACCTGTATAGCCCTGTTGAGTGAAAGCTGGGCATAAAACCAATCAACCCGTCAAACATGAGCTACAAATTGCTACTTTCAACATGTGTTCACTGACTGGATACAGTTTTGAAGTGGATGACATGATGGTAATGAGGAGGCTGAACATCATGTATTTTCAGAAGACAAGATGTAAGGGCAGTGCAGTAAAGAAACTTGGCTTGGGATCCAAAGTCTTTTAGGTGGATATTGGTGTTAGGGATAGGCTTCAGAAGACAGTGAGAGATATCATCAGAATTAGTGACAGTC